>NC_079445.1:45745645-45798145 GCF_903798145.1 Danio aesculapii | reverse complement strand
AGTGCGAGACTGAGAGAAACGCCCACCACAGCTATGAAGAGTATGTGAGAGCCCAATGCAGGAATGCATTGAAGCAATGCAGTTAAACACCAGCATATTACTCTACTCTTAACCCGAACCCAACAACAACGACACACATTCAGTACTAATCCACACACAGCGGCAAAAACTATTTTGAAAATTGCCCACCGCGCGCATGTGTAGGAACAGCTGATGGTCGCCACAGCAAAGACAAATCTCAGAGAATCGCGAGCTTACACACACATTTAAATCGCTAAGGGAAGAAGCACATGTCGCATCTTCAACGTGGTTTTGGACGAGATATGTGAACAGCTGCATCAAGATTTAACCTGAGATGTACAATACAAGCTCTGATCTATAATATAGATATGTGATTACAAGCCGTAAGGACCAAGTTTCAACACAATTAAACATATATTTTGCAAACTACACAAAACGAGGAAACAATATTAATCACACTTACATGTTCTGATCTGGAGGAAGAAGATTGGTCCATATGAACTGTAACAGTTACTGACAAAGTCTCATGCATAATAGTCTCTGCTGCTCCTTCAATAGCAAACGGCTGGCGAATCTGTAGGTTATTGTATCAATCATCAGAAAAATGACAGGAACAAACACAGCAGACGGTTGGCTATACTGAGGTGTTGTTGTGAAATTGAACTTTAACCCTTTATTCCCTGCAGCCGAATCTCCATCTGTCAGTGATCATCATCTTCAGTCATGATCAGTCTCCCGTCTCCTCCGCACTCCGTTAGAGTCTGCAGGGAAAGGCTCGTTCACGTTTTACCAGATCTAAAACTACATATTTGGTGATGTACTGTATTGACGTGTTAAAGCAAAATATCCGAACCCAACATGATCAATAGTTTTAAACACAGTGCACTTTCAGATTTAACCCTCAGCTGGATGTGTTCATTCACTCACACACTGCATGAAGATCACTTTCAAAAACCCATAATAGGGGCTCTTTAAAATATTTAAAAGTAGAATAACAGTATTCAGAATTTTTTTTGTAATTATTAAATAATATCATTAAGATTTTCTTTAGTTTAAGGTTCTTTCAGCTCAAAAATCCCCCATAAATAATGTTCTCCAGCTCTCTGAAACTGACCCTTTCAGGCGTTGATCCTAATTGTGGCGTTTTGGTGATTGTCGCTTTAAATGCAAATGAGATTGTGCTCTTTTCAGAAAAGGGCGGAGCTACAGATGCCTGTGCATCTCCATGACAGGTCTGCATGTGTGCTTCATGCTTCTGCCAGCTTACGAAGACTCCTGTCGCTGTTCATTTGGTCTTCATCCAAGGGTGCTTTCACACCTAGACTTTTGTTTCAGAACCTGGCGCATTTCCCCAGTTACCGCGGTTCGTTTGGCATATGTGAATCCAGCAATCGTGCTTAGATCCGCACCCGAGATTGCCTGAATGAGGTGGTCTCGGCTCGATTGAAACGAACTCTGGAGCGGATCGATTGTAGTGAGAAAGCAATACGATCCGAGCCCGGCTATATCACAGTGTATTATGGACATGTGATAGGCATATATATACGGCTATATGAAGAGAGAATGATGAGTAGAGCTGGATGTCCTCATTCCGACTGGTAAATGAGAGTTTCATGTCAAATACGAGAGTGAAAGCATGCTAACTATTAATGAGAGCTGTTTATCTGTTAGGAAAACTGACTGAACTGCAGTCTTGGTTCATCAGTTCTCTCTCTCTATAATGTAAAGCCTATAATGCATAAGCCAAGGGAGAGTCTTACCTCTGATTTATACTTGGTGACGATGTCTGTGGGTGTCACCATTCAAAATGAGAGCAGCTTATCACTTATAATGTCTTACTGCTCATCGTCATAAATTAAAATAAGGACACATGACAGCTGAGCGGGACTCTGATCAAAATAAACCCTGAAACTCTGACCAATGTGAGGAGAGTTTACTCGCACGTGACTTGTTTTAGCTCTTTTGGTCCGTTTAGAAACTTCGCCGTGTAAAAGCGAAACGCTCCGAGAACAAGGAGCAGCTTTGAGTCTATTTTAAACTCTGTTTCTTAACAAAACTGCTGTGAAAGCACCCTAACGCCCTATTCACACTGGGCTTCAGCATCAACGCTTGACAGAGGGCGTGTCTGAAGTTACAGCGTACAGCGATCTGATTGGCTGATGCTTCTGTCGGCGCTTTAAAAGTTGGGCAAGTCCCAACTTCTGCAGCAAGCAACACCAATGAAGCCTTGCCGACAGATCCACAATGCAGTTCAGCAACGCCTGACGTCACACATTCAAAGTGAATGGGAAGCGTTAAGGCTGATGCCCCCTGCGAACGCGGCGTAAAACTCCACATCTATAATCCTCTTAGTCTATGCTGACATTATCTTCAGCAGCTCAAACACTCTAAAGGCTAATGGACAGACGGCTGCTTCTCACTCAGGGCTGCTGTTTATGCTAATGAGATGGAGAGATGGGCACTAGTGGGCGGGGCTTTCCCCCTTTGATGACACGTAGAATGTCAATCAAAGTGTTTCACTGTTCAAGTCTGATTAGAACAAACACAATTAATTCATGTGCATCAGATGCTGGAGATATTCACACACTGCTGACACATTATTTTTGCATAATACTCCCCCTACGTTAGCATAATAGTTGCATTAACCCATATATTACAGTTTGTCTCCCTCAAAAACTTAGCAAACTGAATAAAAATGCTCGATCACAGACCCTGCTGTGACGTCAGAAAGTGCTGAATTGTGAAACATGGGAAAGTCGTGCATTGGTGTGACGGTTGCAAACATGTATTTGACACGAAGCGCTGAGGGCGAGCGGGCGGGGGGGGCGGGAGGGAGTGACAGCTGCGCAAACAAAAGACAGAAAGAGCTGCAGAGAAACCGGAGCACAGCGATTCATCTCTGAGTCTTTTCCCCCTCGGGGTGTTGAGTTTCGGCCCGCGCTGAGAGACGTGCAGGCATTGCTGGAATCCTGGAGCAAACACAGCTCATTCAGTCTGATTCATGCCTTCAATATCTGCGTTCAATATCTCAACTCAAATACCAGCCTGATATGATGACGTATCAATGATGCAATTAAACACAATCAAACACATTTACACTGTAAACGGAAATGTGGGAACGTTTAACTATTCTCAGCATTAATTCCTGGATTATTACCTGCCTTTTACCTAAAATTATGTTTTTATTTTATTAATAATTATTAAATTACTATTATTACTACTATTCAATTCAAGTTTATTTGTATGGCGCTTTTTACAATAATTATTGTCTCAAAGCAGCTTTAGTTGCACGTTTCTGCATTACAATTTAAGTTATACGTTACAATCAAATATAAGTTATTATATATACACATTTAAGCTGCAGTTTCATAGCATATAGGTGATGTCTATGTGTACATGTTTAATGAAGTGTATTTAATGACGTGCATTAAGACAACACTATTTTAATTAACAATTCTCAGCAAATACTGTCTTATTACATGCCTATTATTATGATATTTACTGTTTATTATGACTGCTTATTTATTAATGGTTATTTTAAGCTTGAAATGTTGAAAAAAGAGAACATTTTAATAGTGTGCAGTGCTGTATTGTCTGTGTTGGTGTTGTATATTACACTACAAACACCTTGTAATAAACTGCAGCACATTCTCTGTTATTTTATCATCTCAAACTGATGTCAAAAAGTCACTTTGTTAAACTGCAGACTTGAATTTTCAGCATCTAAAGTCAACAGAGCAGAGATCAACATCCCATAATGCAAATAAACCCAAAACACTCATGAATCGCAAAGTACGGGAATGAAATCAAGCATTTTCAAGGATTTCCAGCACCCAGAAAAACCCTGAAAGCTGTTTTCCAGGTCAAGCTGGTTGTGAAAGGGTTAAAAGCAGCACATGTGACTGATGCAAGAACACAGATCTCATTCATTTGAGTGCAGAGAGAGAGAGAGCGAGAGAGAGAGAGAGCGAGAGAGAGAGAGAGAGAGAGAGAGAGAGAGAGAGAGAGGGGCGGGCGGCCGAGCGTGACTCAGGAATTCCAGCACAGTCATGTGATCTGCCACATTTTATTAAGCATATGCTACGCCACAGCTCTGAGGACGGAGTCAGGCGGCCAGCGCTCGCTTTTTAAGCTGATGGTTTAAACCTACAATATAATGAATGATTATGAAGAGTTCAACTTGATTAAACAGAACAAAAGCCGATTAGCTGGAAAAAACAAAGAGTTTCTGTGTATTACTGACTGTTTACCGTGAGCTTACACCATGAGCAATGAGAAAACCGAGTTCAACATTTACTAATACAGTGCATTAATGAAATCAAACATCAAGTATAGCGTTTTTAAGTAAAAATGAGGCTGTATTAGTTAATTTTAATGGTAACACTTTAGTTTGTCACAATGCATGCTTTACTACCTGCCTATTATTAAGACATGAACTGTTTATCTGTGGTTATAATCTTATTTTACATCTCTAATCCTACCCAACACCTAAACCCAACTTCTGCATTACTAACTATTAATAAACAGCTAACTAGTAGTTAGTATTAAACTAGTAGTGTTAGATATTAATTTATTAATACAGTGAATTGTGACCTAAACTAAAGGGTTACCATGTTATTAATGTATTTACTGACATTAACAAGCCACGAATAATACATTTATTCCAGTATTTACTCCTGCTTGTTAACAATAATGAAAATAAAGTCCTTTACGGTTAGCCTTTAGCTCACAGTGCATTAACTAATGCTAATAAGCTCAAGTGTGAAGGTTAATAATGCATTCGTCAATGTTCAACTGTGATTAATGAATGCTGTACTACTACAGTTCATGTTGGTAAGTTTATTAACTAATGAAACCGTATTGTAAAGTGTGTCAAATAGCATGAATTATCTACAAGCGTCGTAGGTCTTTATGCACCAAAAAAGGCTAAAGGAGAGATTGTTTACGAGCTCTTAACTCCCAGCATGTGAATAAAAATAGCGTGGAGTGTCGTCTTCCACGCAGCATTAGGTTGCTCCACATGGAGGCTGAAAACAATGTGCCGAACAAGTCACAGCTTGCATGTTACGCAGGGAAAAAAGGAGAGATACTCTTCCTAATGCACGCGTTCTCGGGTTACCTTATAGCTTTGCGAAATAGTTGATATATCGGTTACTATTATTGAGGCAGTGATCTCCCAGCATGCACTGGGATAGAAAGCAAGACTTTTTTTCTCGTTTGCACTCACTCAGTGAGGCTGTTGCATCATCCGCCGCATGATTCAGCGAGGCCAGACAATAAGCCAACCACAGACACGTCACATTGTTATTACAAGGTCAGAAATTGTATTTGGCAATTTTTTTAAACAAGTGCATACAATACAGCTAAAAGCAGATTCAGTTTCTTTGCCAAGTGCTTAAAGAGTATTAGTCACATTCTGTGTTTAAACATGGACTGCCACCAGTTCTACGAGTACACCAACTGAGCGTTCGCTCACTGAATGAGGGAGGACACGGAATCTGTTTAGTGTGTGTGTGTGTGTGTGTGTGTGTGTGTGTGTGTACATACCGTTTTAGCGTCAAAAAAAAAAAAAAAGAATATAGAAACACAATGTATTCAAAAAAAAAAGGTCAATCAAAATAAAATTATACAGCCATGTTTACCCAAGTGTACAGTTCCCCTTAAGGTCTTATATACAAGTCCGTTAGTTCACGTTTTGGATGGTATGCATTATGATTGGTGTTGAAATTACGAAAAAATTAAATAAAATAAACAATCAAGGGTCCCGCTCCTTTTTAACCTTTACGTCCCCAGCCAGAATGGTGGCTATTTCGCCTTGCATGAACGCCCAGGGCACGTTGGAACCAACCAGCGGGCATTTTTCTCCACTCGGGCAGTAAACCTCGCCTGTCGCCCCCTGCTGTTTGATGCTCTCGCGGGAACATGGAAAACAGAACTTGTGCGACGGCACTGACGGGCACTGGACGAAATGTGTGTCCTCGAGACGCTCGTGGCACAAAGTGCAGCACAACGGCACGCTGCTGGGCGGCACGGAGGAGTCGGGAATGCTCTGCGGGTGCCCGGCCTGCGGGTCCATGCCTGGGATGTGTACGGTGCCTGTTGCACCCAAAGCGGGTCTCCTTTGTCCAGCAGAGGGCGACTGCGGGCTTCCGCTGTTTCGCCGTCCTGCGGCCGATGTGGTCGTGGAGTGCACCTGATTACCGGCGTCTTTTGGTGAACCCGTGCCCGCGTTATCCGCCGCCAATATGAGCGCAGCCATTGGCGATTGGCTGTTCTGCACGGCAGTGGCCGCTTCTGGTGGTGTAGTGCGCGAATGTGGGGAAATCGTGGACGGCGGAGCGGCTGCGAATCCTGGCAAGGCGGCAGACGGCATCTTGAGCACTTCTGAAGGAGACGGCAGCCATGGTTGACCCTCGCCGTTTAGTTTAACAGCAATGCCCTCCCCGTCTGGCTCAGGAGAGGTTTTCCTTTTAATTCCCCGAGAGTGCTTACCACGGTCTGCAGAGAGAAAGAGAGAGAGAGAGATAAACACTCTTAGACTTAGAGACGACATACTCTGCCACGACGCTTCATGCATGACCTGTTGTTGGCACTATTTTCTGTTGGCTCTGGAGGAAATGTGGCATGTGCAAACGCCCGCCCGGATGATGAAATGGCACGTTATTATGAACGCACCATCTTGAGTCTCGAAGCAAGCTTTGAAGTCTGAGTGCAGGAATAAACAATGTCGAGATGGAGCGGAGTTCTGATTTAAACATGCTCTCTCTGGTGTTTTATGTGGAGCTGAACTAGATATGCATCTGTGGCTTTGATGCTTTGCATGTTCTGACATGTCCAATTGTATAAAGAGTTTAAAATATATATAAAGTATGCATGTTAAATCTAAAGTTTTGCAACATGCTCTGGTGTTTTATATGTGTGAGTTTGACAGTTTGCCTGTTCTGACAAGTCAATTTATGCTGAAGATATAAAACAATATGACAAAATCTGAACATGATCTCGGGTTTAATATGGATTTATAACACTAGTGCGTGTTTCAATTTGACAATTTGCTTGTTTCTGATGTCAAACTATTTTAAGGACTAAATAAATACACAAGTGTGCACATGAAATCTAAAGTTTAAACACACGCTCTGATGTTTTACACTGAAAAATTATAATAATTATGATGAATTACAGCACAGTTTGACATCTCAAATTATGCTATGAACAAAATTATTATATTTGAGTGTGTACACAAAATCAATGCATGCATAAATGAGATGTTAATGTCTCACAGGATGTTTTTATATAATCGTAGATTAAACCAGTCCATAATATATCCAATATTGTTATTAATCAGTGTCTTTCTGCTGTCTTAGTGCTCTTTAAATGCACTGTAGTCACCTACATCTATTTTCTGATTTACTGATCAACTACTGCTGCTCATATTGTGCTTTATCAATCAGTTTGATTTGATGTTAATAATAGGATTAAACACGTGAGCACGTGCGGGTTCTTCTGAACTATTCTACAGGTTGAATGCTGATAGACTTGCTGTGTTTCATATCCAATATTATCTAAGATCATCATTCTGGGGTGTTTCATAATCATCCCTGCCACACACACTGTGCGTGAAGCGTGACCCGTACCTGTTTTTAAGGCACCGGAGCTGCTCTCGTAGCTCATCCTGTGCGGCAGCGGTGCGTGCTCTTTCTTGAACCGGGAGTCGAGCGTCTGCAGCGTCATCATCTCCCGCACCGTCTTGCCCTTGTGCGTCCACTCCTCCACCCGCTTGTGTCCGTCGCTCGGGTCGCTCATGCTGTCGGCCCGGTGTTTGTCCTTCATGTCGTCCGCCCGTTTGCCCACATGCTCCGCCAGCGCGCCCGGGGGGATGCCCATCTGCACGGATCTCCCGTTAAGCGCGTGAACCGGCGGCATGCTCCCGTTCACCAGCGGCACCAGGTTGGGTGGAATGGCTCCGGTTCGACGTGGGTTCGGGCTTTGTCGGTTTAACTCCGGGGGTTCGTCGGGTTTTGGAAACCCGTTTGGCACCGGGATCCCATTCGCCTGCCGCTGGTACTCCGCACCTAGTCTAGGAGGTCTATCTGACGTTAACGGGTACCGATCCAGCGGCTGCGGAGGACGAGAGCCCGGTTCCCCGTGATTGATGGACTGCATGTCCTTGCCCGGTTTGCCCACCGGACCCGGTGATCTGCCCTCCTGAAAGCCGTGCGCGCGCTTCAGCTGCCGCGCGGTTTCGATCACGAATTCTATCCGGTCGGCTCCCTCGTAGTTGACGCACCCGCGACACACGGGCTCGGTAAAATCCCAGATCATCGCCCACGGCATGCGGGGCAGATCGCACAAATAACACGACTGCCTGCGCGAGGCAGCGACCGCCGCAGACGACATGCTGCTGAACACGGGGAAACGGCACAAATGTTGCAACTAAATTCTCCAAATGCTGCTCGTTGTGATGAGGAAAAAAAAGAATATATATGGTCGTAGTTTCCCAGCCCGTCCGAAAAGCGAGAAAAACGGCGAAGTTACGCTCCGAAGTTCATGGCAGTGTGCGCTCCAGCCCGCGAGCTCTCGGTGTGGGAGCGGTGACGTCACCGCGCAGCTTGTATTTACTTGATTCTTCGACAACTCGCTCTGCGCACGCGCGCTACTCCCTCCTCACGCTGAATGAGAGCGTATTTTTGCAGTCGTCATTCGACGAGCCTGAACTGAAGAGACATCAAAAACATCGACCAAAAAGGTGGAAAATACCTCAGAAAGTGTGCTTTTTCGACGGAGTTCCGTCTGTCTTGCTGTGCGATGAATATAAACGTAATTTAAACGTTAGATTAGAAAAGTTTCAACGATATACAGCACGAATTTAAATCCGTGACAGAATTGTGGAAAGGGTTTCCTATATTATTGATCTCAGTATTTTTCCTCACGAGTTTAAAGTGGATGGTTAGTTTTATAGGTCTACCAATATCATTTGATTACTAAATTTATGTGAATCAACTGCACAAGTAATGTAAAAAGGATTTGTGTTTTGAGGTGTTATTTGATTCGTCACTCCCATACATTCATATTTGAAACATGTAAAAATATGATTAACAGGCAAACATTAAAAGTATAGTCCACACAAAAGTGAACTCACTCATGTTGATCCAAATCCTTTATGAGTTTCTTTCATATGTTGAACACAAAATATTATAAAGCTGAAAACCTAAAACCATTGATTTCCATAGTAGGAAAAAACAAGCCTGGAAATCTATAGTTAGAGGTTTTCCAAAATGTCTTCTTTTGTATTCAATAACTAATAAAACTTTAAAACAAGGCTGAGTAAATGATGAACGTTCATTTTTATGTGAACGATTCCCATTAATTTGAGATAGTCATCTGTAAATCCCTCGGTGAGCAATATCTAACTTCAGATCTTGATTTAGATTTCATGTTATTGTTTAAATAATCAAATTTAATCACTATTTAGGACTGCACAGTTCACAGGACCTGCAAAACAGTATTGACCCATTTACTGATGGTAACTAAAGCTGCACAAAAGCTGCTTTAAGTGCACTACTGAGGGCTGTGTGTAAATGTGATCTTAGAACCCTCAAGAGTTCCACATTCCAGCTCGGCTGCCAACGCAACGTCACGCACCACCGCATCCCTTTAACTCTTCCATAACCCCAAATGCATAAAACAACACAACTGCTGCAATAAGGCTCGGACGCGGTTTAAAGAAATTACAGCAGCTTCTGATGGAGTTTTTAATAATTTCAGCAGTAGTGCACTTGGGAGCCGTTTTGCGTCTGGAATATCTGCGCTGGTAGATTATTCATCAGAACTGGACTTCGTTCAGCCTCAAAGCCTGATTCAAGCCTGCCAAGAAGAGCATGTGATTCATGATGGCTGGCAAAATTATGGAAAGTCCCATAGCGAAGACAACGAGTCTAGACCACGTGGTTCTGCATTTCCAAATTCCTTTTTTTTTTTTTTTTGTCATCCGTTTATATGTGACTCATGACTGAAAGTGAGTTAGGCAATCATTTTACCTCGGATACATGTAGGTCATAGTGTGCTGCAAAATGAAAGTATTTTTACATTTGAGAACAACAGTTGGACTTAAAATATCTTGTAGACGGATTTTCACTCTTTAATTGCTAGTCAATTGATATATAATAATAATAATGACTCATTTAATTTATGAATCAATGCACATTAAACTGTTAAAGTGACAGTACAACAAAAAAAGAAATTCTGTCATCATTTACATTTGTTACAAACCTGTTTGAGTGTTTCTGTCTTCTGTTCAACAGTTTTGGGAAAGAATTATTGGTATTTTTGCCTCCAACCATGGCATATTTTTACAACATTCTTCAGAATATCTTGTCTTGAGTTCAGAGGAGAGTCAAAAATCCAGTTGAATGTGAGTAAATAGTACAGAAATATTACTTTTTTTAGGTGATCCATCCCTTTAAAAGAATTAAACCAGTAATCTTGTTTTATTTCTAAATTAAAAATAATTTAATACTTGTGCAAATTGGTAGATTGGAAGATTAGAAATGATTTTATTAATGAAATAGGGAATTGTGTCAACACAGTAAGATTTAAAGTGATACGCTGATTTTCCGTCTGTCTGAATGTCTTTACGATCAGCACACAAGGCTGATTTTCTCGGGTGAGGCGATTCGGGAGCCGCAGGCACCGAGTGGGACTTGTTTTTGCAGGCACTCATGAGGAAGTAAGAGAGTTAGGCACGTACCTCACCCATCCGTGGAAAAACAAACCAACCCTACTGGCAGACGGCCAGAGATCTGTGAACATGCTCTGCTGGACGAGTCGCTGCAGAGCCAGAAAACACGCTGACAGCGAGTGCACGTTGGGTGCAGCCCAGAAACATGATCATTACGGCTTTTTTGCATTTCTGTTTTGACAGCAGAATTTATCACAGGTGGTCAGGAAGGAGGAGTGTGTTCAAACCAAAACTAGTTGGAGATAAAAGCAACACATCAAGTATAATCTTCATTACCATAAATCATTGACATAATCGTTCACCAAAAATGAACATTTCCTCATCATTTACTCGCCCTCAAAAGGCTCTAAAATGAACGTACTTCTTCTGTTGATCACAAAATAAGATATTCTGAAGAATTTTGGGAATGAACATGTTTCATTCACCACTTTTTATGTGGATTTAGAAATATCGCGTTAAACAAAATGCACACAACTGAGATGAGTTTTTAATCAATACGAAAAAATGTGCATAAATTAAGACGGAAATGCATTTACAGAATAAAGTGCAGTGTGCATCAAAAAAGTCAATGCTTTAATGCATCATGTGATGATAAAAATAGGTGTGATGGAACAGCATTACGAACAAATCTAAGCTCCATTTGTAGTTTGCTGCACTGTTGGGATTGTCCACTGTCGTATTTGTTCTCCTTTAATAAATAAGTTGCACCTCAGAAGACGAAGACGAAATGCAATGAACGCAGTGCCTTTTGTAGGCGTGAGACGGGAGCGCAGACAGATGCTCAAGACAGTTCTGGAAAGAATAATATTAGAAGAATAATAATACTGACGCACTGTGATGACGGACTGACGGAGGACTGAGGCCTTTTACAATCAGCACAACAACATTTCACCTCTGACACAATGGAGAGCTGGAAACATGGAGATCTGCAGACCACCATTAATGACACAAAGACCCTCACACACACATTTATATCTGCAGACCAACATTAATGACACAAAGACCCTCACACACACATTTATATCTGCAGACCAACATTAATGACACAAAGACCCTCACACACACATTTATATCTGCAGACCAACATTGACACAAAGACCCTCACACACACACACACATTTATACCTGCAGACCAACATTAATGACACAAAGACCCTCACACACACATTTATATCTGTCAAACCAACGTTAATGACACAAAGACCCTCACACACACACACACACATTTATATCTGCAGACCAACATTAATAACACAAAGACCCTCACACACACTTATATCTGTCCAATCATCTGGCAAAAGCTAAGTCTTTATTCACTAAATGT
This sequence comes from Danio aesculapii, assembly GCF_903798145.1. Classification (NCBI taxonomy): domain Eukaryota; kingdom Metazoa; phylum Chordata; class Actinopteri; order Cypriniformes; family Danionidae; genus Danio; species Danio aesculapii. The sequence goes on along the minus strand of NC_079445.1, from coordinate 45,786,065 downwards.
GTTTCCATTGTAGTTTATACACATTTTTTTCTTTTCATATAAAAATGTATGCAACTCACATGTTTTTTAAGCACATTTTTCAATGCAATAATCCAAAATGTACATAAAAATAAGTGAAAGTAAACATAGCTAATGTAACAGAGATTCAACTAATGTGTTGCTTGCATCTTATCTCATACTCTGTAAAACCCAAAAGTTAAAGTAACTCAAACCATCTGAGGAAACCGATTGCAACAAACTATTTAAGTTCAAAAACTAATCCTTATAAGTACTGTGAACTTAATCCATTTGAGTTTACAAAACAATTTGAGCACAGTAAAACCCAATAAATGAACTCAAACCAACTGAGTACTGTTAAACCCAATAAGTTAAGGCAACTCAAACCGTTTGAGGAAACCGATTGCAACAAGCCATCTGAGTTAAAAAAAACTAATCTATATGAGTACTGTGAACTTACTCCATTTAAGTTGAAGTAATGAGGTATTTAATTAATCATTCCCTTCAACACTAAGATCAAAACTATTTTCATACGAGTAGATTTAACTTTCAGTAAATTTTGAGTTAACTACACTCATTTCACTTGATAAAGTTGACTGTTGGGTTTTACAGTGTACTCCCCTTCCTGACCGCCATCAATACTGTAAATGCAAACTGCACCACGAGTTTCACAATGTGATGCAACACTTCTCTGAAGGCCTAACATTATTTAAGCTCATGCATTACGACATGCGTTTCAGTTCCGCATAGTCAGCAGCAGCAGCAGCGGGGAATGTGAACGACTGCACACAAAACAATGTTAGCCATTTCTGCATTATAATGGAACACATTGTTCCGTGTTATTATGGCTTCAAAGTGCAGCATAAACACTTTCTGCGCTCGCCACAGTCAGACGTAATCCTCTCCAGTGACTAACACGCCAGATTAGAGCACATGTTGCTTACTGGCATTTTCTCTCTCTCGGCTTTACGCAGGCTTTCCCTTGTTGTCATGCCAACCTGTTTTCTAGGTAACCCCCCCCCCCCCCCCTCTTAAGGCTATTAGTTAAGCTGGTTTAGTAGGATTGGAACGTCCCTCACCTTCGGCCCTGTCTGGAGAAACTCACCCCTAGTTACCTTGATTTTATTTCTGTCGTCTTGTGAATCCGCTCTATGTTGCACAATCTACTTTACAGGGATATTGCGTGTAGACGAACAGCAGGCGCGTGGTTTACTAGAACAGGGATTTGATGAAGGAGTGACACAGTTTACTACTGTAGGTGAAACTATTCTTGATGCTCTTAGAAACTAAACAACAAAAATATATATATTATGTAGCACCTGAAGGGGTGTTTACTTCAAGGCGGTCATGAAGCCTTTATAACCACGTCATGCTTATGAAAACTGTTATTAAGTGTCATAGCCACAGTTATATCATTTTAAATGCAAAGATGGCATTGTTTGTTATAACAACTTGACATAAACAAATACATCACAACCTGTTTTTGTCTTTGTCGTGAAAACTTAACGTCACCAGGACAAAAAACTAGTCATAAATCTGTCATAAACATGAGTGTGTATAAAAGGGATTATAATTGAGTCATGAATATTTTTATGATCACTTTTTAAACTGTGTTTTTCATTATAAAGTCTCATTAAACGTGTCATTATGCGGTCAAATAATTTTTGAGCGCATCATTAATATTTAATGGCATTTTATTGACATGTTCAGCTTGTACCACTGTAGTTGAGGTAAAAAAATAATAATAATAATAATAAGACTGTTATAAAACTCATAACATTTATGAATTCTTCGTGACTAGATTATGCATTCAATAATTTCAAAACACTACTAGTTTAGAAAACTCCTTATATTTTAAAGTGTTATTTATTGCTGCTTAGTAACCAAACAATACAGCAGAAAATAATAATAAAAAAAACAAACAATAGTCCATTTCTCTTTAGACCTCAAAGTAAGTGAAAAATATTGTTGACATTTAAACAAAGTTATAAATGTTCATTGAAAATTAATGAAAGAACAATAAATAAATAAATAAATAAATAAATAAATAAATAAATAAATAAAAATAAGAATAAAGTAAAATAGTAAAAATTTTTTGGCGTTTTTTCATTTTCTGTTTTTCTTTTTAGACCAGAGTAGAAATCTGTATATTCCATACAAACTATCCTATGAAGCGGAGCGGTCTGTTCTTGTCACGTGACTTGCGGTTTGCTCGCGGCATTCTGAAAAGTTTAGATGTTTTCAAGTAGGCACGCCAGGAAAGTGCACCGCATGTGCATCACACCCAATATTCAATTCAATTCAATTCCCCTTTATTTGTATAGCGCTTATACAATGTAGATTGTGTCAAAGCAGCTTCACATAAAAGGTCACAGTAAATAGGAACAGTGTAGTTCAGTTTGTAGTGTTTAAGTTCAGTTCAGTTCAGTGTGGTTTAATATTCACTACTGAGAGTTCAAACACTGAAGAGCAAATCCAACGATGCGCAGCTCTACAGATCCCGAACCATGCTAGCCGGTGGCGACAGCGGAGAGGGAAAAAAAACTTCACTAATGTCGGAAGTGAAGAAAAAAAACCTTGAGAGAAACCAGGCTCAGTTGGGCACGACCATTTTAATTTCTCCACTGGCCAAACGTCTTGTGCAGAGCTGCAGTCTCAGTGGCGGAGGCTGGAAGCTGGCCTCAACGAAGACTCGTCTGTCTCTGGAGCGTCACAGAATCAGTCTCATGTTCTCCACTCCTCCATGACCACCACAGTAGCTGCTCAGGATACGGCCTGGTCCAGGATATGGAAACCTTGGGATCATCTTGTCGTTGGTCTTGGATCGAATCAGTGACTCTGCATAGTCTGCATAGTCAATATGTGCGTGCAAGCCGTGCACCTCCATTGCTAATAACTAACTTGTGCGCGCAAAAAACGCAATATGAACGGCCCTTTCATGCGGTGTAAAAGAGGCGTCAGTTGATACCCTCAGCTATTAATACAGTGTGCGAGCATATTAGCCTCGATGTACAAGCTCGGAACTTTAAACTAGGGCATAGTTGGCATAACTTTGTTTAGTTGCAGCAGTTTAGTTCCGTGCAGAAACGCAGTGTTGAGAAGCCTTTACGATTACGGTTAATACTGAAATTGGTCAATCGTTGCATTCAGATTCATGACAATTATGTTTATGACAGATTTATGACAAGTTTTGTTGTCTTGGTAACGTCAAGTTGTCACGACAAAGACAAAAACAGGTTGTGATGTATTCGTTGATCAGAACAATGTCATCTTTGCATTTAAAATGTAAATAATACTTGAACGAATGATAATTAATGACAGTAGTTATGAGCATGCACAAAATCTCATTCACACATTTCCATTCAGATTTTAGAGTGTTTTGAAACTGACACTATGGTGATGCATATGCATTTATAGCCCCGCCCTCTTCTTAAAATAGGCCGTGGATCAAAGCCTAAAAGGGTCAGTTTCAGAGAGTTAGAAAGCATTATTTGTGTGCTATTTTGAGCTGAAACTTCACTTCACACTCTAGAGCAGTGGTCCTCAACCACCACATAGACTGGTATCGATCCGTGGATCAATTGGTACCGGGCCGCATAAGAAATCATTAATTATTTCTGTTTTATTTATTATCAGAGTTTGAACGATCTTTTATTTTGAAAAAACATTTATTTTGAAAAATGACCGTTTTCTCTCAGTTACTTGAGTTCCCAAATTTAACCCACAAGCAGCAAAATTAGTAAGAAACAGACGTCTTTGTAAAGTTTCTTTGCTAAGGGGAAAAGGCCCAGTGAAGGACCTGCGAACTGCCAAGGAATAGATCCGCAACCCATTTGTCAACAAATCAAGTCAATCCAGCATGTCTGTGCAAGAAGATCAACTGGAGATCGCAAATTACTGCAGCGTTTTAGGGGTCGTTCGCATATCGCATCTTTTCTAGAGTTCACGCAAGTTCATTAGTTCCAATCGAGGTACATGGCTTGTGCACACAAGCGGCGTGACGTGCTCACACCTTCCAGATGCGCACAGTTGATTGAATGCTGGGAGCACACCACGAGTAACATAACATAGAATGGATTATACATAATTTGGTAGACTAATTATCAAACACAGAACACCCAAACACTGCAGTGCTTTATAATTTTCTCCACATATAAAACTTGTATCAGAGTGACAGCAATGTTTTGTCAGCTTGGCATCCTCTGTGAAAATGGTTGATGGTCGCCTAGCAAACTACGAACCATCGTTCCCCAGTCCGAGGTAAAATTGTCAAGCGGTCTGCGGTGATAAAAAGGTTGGGGACCACTGCTCTAGGGACATCAGAGACACATTTTACACATTGTAAAAAGGGGCAGAATAGATGCCTTTTAATTCTTTATTAATCGATTAATCATACATTATTACAATTTATTTACATTAATAAATGTATTCATTCATATTATTATTTAACAATTATATACACTTCAAAAAATGTTTTTCTTACTAAGAGTTTATGACTTATTTCTAGTACAAATATCTAAAAACTCTTAAATCAAGAAGCATTTTCTAGACAAGTAAAAAAAAGCTTGTTTTCAGAAATAATGAGCCAAAATGAAGAGTTTTTCCTTAAAACAAGCTAAATAATCTGACAATGGGGGATGCAAAGTGAAAAACAAGATTGTTTTGCTTGTTTTAAGGAAAAACTCTTTTCATTTTGATTACATATTTCTGGAAAAAGACAATATTTATGGCTTGCCTAGAAAATGCTTCTTGATTTAAGAGTTTTGAGATATTTGGACGAGAAACAAGACAAACACTCTAAGTAAAAAAAGCATATTGCATTGTGTTAATCAAGTCCAAATAAACATATTGTGTAACTATTTAAAATTCTAAATCATCATAAAATTACTAGTGTCCAATGTTGTTGTTAGTTTTTCCCCCACAGGTACTACATCAGCAAAAGGAAAACAGCAGAAATCCAATTCAGCGTTCCACAGACTTTAATAAGCCCCTTCTGAGGTTTTCTGGGAATTGTGGGCCAGACGGATCTTTTCCTCTGACAGAATGAGCGAGTGTGTCCCGCTTTAACTGAGTCACATGGGAGGAGCTGAACTCATCCAGACTGCCGAGATTGGCTTCGACACTGAGAAAGACAATATAGATGATCTCAGCCATCGCAAAACTCAGACAAAACACGCCCGGATTGGGGGATTTGTGCTTAATGTAACTCTGGCCAGACTCCAAGTTAACAAGCCTACATGGGGAAAGTACTATAGTCATTTATAGTAAATACTATAGTGTTGTTGAACTATACTGAAGTCTATTATACAGGATATTATTAACTTATTGTTAATAAATGCACCAACATGCTGTAGTAATCACTATAGAACTGATAAACTAATAAATACCTTAGTATACTTAAGTTTTTACTATAGTAATCTGAGGTGTATTGTAGTATAATATAGCATATAATATTAATATCCTATAGTTGTAGAAAACTACAGTATACGGTCATTTGTTTATATTACTATAGTTACCATAACAACTGTAGAATCAACACAATAGATTAACTACTATAGTTGTTGTGTTACCATAGCAACTGTAGAATCAACACAACAGATCAACTACTGTAGTTGTTGTGTTACCATAGCAACTGTAGAATCACCACAACAGATCAATCACTATAGTTGTTGTGTTACCATAGCAACTGTAGAATCACTACAACAGATTAATCACTATGGTTGTTGTGTTACCATAGCAACTGTAGAATCACCATGACAGATTACTATACTTCTTGTGTTACCATAGCAACTGTAGAATCACCATGACAGATTACTATACTTCTTATGTTACCATAGCAGCTGTAGAATCACCACAACAGATCAATTACTATAGTTGTGTTACCATAGCAACTGTAAAATCACCACAGCAGATTAAATAGTCTGTATTTTACTGTAGAATGGCTAAAAATACTGCAGCAATTGGTGTAAATTACTTGTACTAATTAGTACTTTTTCCATGTCATTACATTTTTTAGAGCACAATTTTGAATCATTATATTTTATTTATGTGTTGTTATACAATATCTGTGTAATGGACATCAGGGGTCTGTTCTTCATATGTGGATTACTCAGTTAGCTGGATTTGGTTGTTGACTATTTGACACGATCCAGGATCTTTTCATTCTTCAAAACTCATCCGAGAGTTGTTGTCATAGCAACAGTTCTGGTAGCTCATACCTGCTCGGGAGCAGGCTTATTTCATAGCAAGGATTAGATCGAGTCAGTTCAAGTAAAGATAATACTGAAAGTATGTACCGAATTCGGATATTTTCTTACAGTAGTACTTATATACACTTGGGAAAATAGTAAATATAATCCTTTTAACTATAAATAACTATATAACTATATATAACTATATATAACTATATATATATATATATATATATATATATATATATATATATATATATATATATAACTATATATATAACTATATATATATATATAACTATATATATAACTATATATATATATATATATATATATATATATATATATATATATATATATATATATATATATATATATATATAAATAAAAAGTAAAAAAATATATATTAATCTAACTTATGCAATCTGCACTCCGAAATAAAAGTACAAAGACTGCCACCTGCTGGTGGTTTTAAGGGAAAATTAAATTGATATGAACTTTTTAGATGCAAACACGTACAATCGCTTTAGTACAACTTGTGTATGATAATAGACATGCACAATATGCGACTTTTTGAAAAGGAATAATTATTTATGCAGTCATGAACATGTTTACACTGATTAAGAAACCGGCTACTATAATACTACTATAATAAAGAAAATCCACTCCAACTTTAAAACTAAATTAATTGCTAAATACTGTTGACACATGAAAGTATAAAGCATGCAGCCCACAACAGAGGTGGATAGTTATTGCGTATAATATTTTACAAACCGTTTCCTATGAATTTGATGTAATTTTGCTCACATTGATAATTGAATATTAATCAGATGATGTCATTACGCTGAGGTGCCGTCAGCCAATCGTTGCATTGCTGATCATGATTACGGGGATCGATAGATCTGTCCTTCACAACACATGCAGCGATCTCAGATCAGTTCATCCAGACATTTTAATCTGATTCCTGAACTTGTTGAAGAAGCAAATTAGCCGGAGATCAGTTATCAAGATTAACAGATCCAGGATCTGCCAAATCATCTTAGATCATTTAAGCAGGTACGAAGGTATGAAGAACGGACCCCAGGACTCATTTCCCTAATGAACACTCCAGCATACTGTATTAACTATAGAACTATTAAATTAATAAATATCGTAATATACTAATGTTTTTACTACAGTACATTGGTGTATTGTAGTATAATATACCCTATAGTTGAAGAAAGCCATAGTATTGGCTTATCTGTTTATATTACTATAGTTGTTGTGTTACCATAGCAAATGTAGAATCACCACAAGAGATTAATTCAAGTACTTTACTAGAGTATGGCTTACAAACACCGTAGCATTTCCTATAAATTACTATAGTACTTTTCATGTTATTGCATTAGAGTAAAGCCTAAAAGATAAAATAACAGTTTAGAAAAAGGATATTTGCTTCATGTGTTATGCAATATCTTTTGTCGACGACATCAGGGCTCGTTTCCCACATGGAAAAGCACTATAGTAATTTACAGTAAATACTATGGTGTTTTTGAACCATACTATAGTAAAGTGTTTTATACATACAGTGCTCAGCATAATTGAGTACACCTCATTTTGAAGATGAATATGTTTCTCCATTTCTCAGTGAATATAGGCAGTGTATTTTGGTGCATTTAAACAAAACAGATTTATTAAACAGATATATATTTATTACAATAATATTTTAGTCAACAAACATATTCAGAAATTGAAAGATAATGCAATTAAACTCATGCTAAATATTGCAAAAAAATTTATTACAACCTACAAAATTACAACTAAATGTAAAAAATTCTTGATTTGTCCTCTTTTTAAATCTGTATTTAATATTTTTCTCTAACATATAAATGTGGCTGTGCTAGTTTTTGGAGTGTTATCATAAATTATTTTATTAGATGAGCTCCAGATTTGGCTTCAGTACTGACTAATCTAATGTATATGCACTAATATAATAATGTAGAGCTTCTTATTAACAATATGAGAGAGAGATTAATGAGGGGTGAACACATATGCTGAACACTATATATAAAACTGACAACAGCATACTGTAATATTAACCTTAGTGAACTGATAAACTGTAATAAATACTGTAGTATACTTTAGTTTTTACTAGAGTAAATAGGTGTATTGTACTATAACATACCCTATAGTTGTAGAAAACTACTTTGTTTATATTACTATAGTTTTTGATTTACCATGGCATCTGTGGAATGACAACAGCAGATTAAATCAAGCATTTTACTATAATATTTCATCACGCTGGAGATGACAGAAGACATTTAGTGAATGATCTGACTTTGTTTTGAAGGTTGAACTTGGGCTCAGGCAGTGAATCTCACACAAACACACACACACACACACACACACACACACACACACACACACACACAGTGACCCTTTAATAATTAAACAGAAAGCTTTGTGCGGCACGCTTTGATGTGTTGGTGTCGTTTAATATTTAAACAGCACATTTTCCAATTAAGCCTTCTCAATTTAATCTTGTGGTCCACAGGAAAGGTGCGTGCTGCGTGCCGAATGGCGAATTATTAAAAAGAAACCTTAATGTGAATAGCTTAATCCGAGCGAGTGCTTTTATTAACTGATGTTCTGCATTCGCACAGAGCCAGAATCTGAGCCGCACGTACACACAGATCAAACTAATCAGTGATGTAATTGCATGTTCTGCTAATGTTGTGAACATTACCTCTTGCCCAGTGAGAGTATGGTCTCTGATTGGTTGGCTCATCGCACAGGAAGGTGTAACCATGGCGACCATGGCCTTATCTGGATAGCCTGTGTGACTAACCACTTCCTGTTTACAATGTTTTGGTCGCATTCCCTTTTCATGTCAGCGGGCCTCCCGCATGGTGAAATACGGAGGCCGCTTGACAGGGAAAATAGCGCAGACTGTGTTGCCACGCTTTTGGTTCTTGTCTGAATGCACGAGGCGTGCTATTCATCGGCTCACAAGCTGGAAAGCCTTTGATTTAATGTGATTGAAAAGCATGCACTGGATTTCCGCACGCCCGCTGAGTGTGCATGCAGTAAATCTCCACATCACCTTGATTGAACGCTGCTGAACGGCTGCACGGAAATAAATATTTCTCTCAGAGTAATCAGCACACAAACACACAGCGCTGGAGATGAGATGTACAACGGGCCGATGCAAAGATCAATGCAAAGGATGTCGCTCGCACAAGTCTGTGTCCTGTTGACATGCGGCTGCATTTGTTGCATGTTATTCACCTTCTTTTTAAAGTGTTAGAGAAGTGTTGCTGTTTTTGACTCCTTCACTTCTGGTTATTTTCCCTATAAACTCACTATACTAAACATATTTTGTAAAACTATAAAATAATAAAAATAATATATGATAATAATGATAAAAATAATAATGATCTTAGCCCTGTTGATATTTGATGCTGGAAATCAACTCTGCAGCTTAAAAAAAGTGACTTTGATTGGGAGTTTAGTAGTTTGAAACAATATTTAGTACAATAAATAATATATAAAGAAATCTGTAAAATAAGAAAATAAAGACAACTTACTGCCGTTTTTTGTTCTGTAATTTAAAAACAGATGATGGAGTATAAACAGTCTAAACACAAAGCTGACAGAATGAAAACAGCTGATGGAGTATACACTAACCTGTGCTTTATTCAGACACTAGATGGCGCCAAACACTTAAAAACACAAAGCTGACAGAATGAAAACAGCTGGTGGAGTATACACTAACCTGCGCATTATTCAGACACTAGATGGCGCCAAACAGTCAAAAACACAAAGCTGACAGGATGAAAACAGCTGATGGAGTATACACTAACCTGCGCCTTATTCAGACACTAGATGGAGACAAACAGTCAAAAACACAAAGCTGACAGGATGAAAACAGCTGATGGAGTATACACTAACCTGCGCATTATTCAGACACTAGATGGCGCCAAACACTTAAAAACACAAAGCTGACAGAATGAAAACGGCTGATGGAGTATACACTAACCTGCGCATTATTCAGACACTAGATGGCGCCAAACAGTCTAAACACAAAGCTGACAGAATGAAAACAGCTGATGGAGTATACACTAACCTGTGCTTTATTCAGACACTAGATGGCGCCAAACACTTAAAAACACAAAGCTGACAGAATGAAAACAGCTGGTGGAGTATACACTAACCTGAGCATTATTCAGACACTAGATGGCGCCAAACACTTAAAAACAAAAAGCTGACAGAATGAAAACAGCTGGTGGAGTACACACTAACCTGCGCATTGTTCAGACACTAGATGGCGCCAAACAGTCAAAAACACAAAGCTGACAGGATGAAAACAGCTGATGGAGTATACACTAACCTGCGCATTATTCAGACACTAGATGGCGCCAAACAGTCAAAAACACAAAGCTGACAGGATGAAAACAGCTGATGGAGTATACACTAACCTGCGCATTATTCAGACACTAGATGGCGCCAAACACTTAAAAACACAAAGCTGACAGAATGAAAACGGCTGATGGAGTATACACTAACCTGCACATTATTCAGACACAAGATGGCGCCAATCAGTCGAAAACACAAAGCTGACAGAATGAAAACGGCTGATGGAGTATACACTAACCTGAGCATTATTCAGACATTAGATGGCGCCAAACACTTAAAAACAAAGCTGACAGAATGAAAACGGCTGATGGAGTATACACTAACCTGCGCATTATTCAGACACTAGATGGCGCCAAACAGTCTAAACACAAAGCTGACAGGATGAAAACAGCTGATGGAGTATACACTAACCTGCGCATTATTCAGACACTAGATGGCACCAAACAGTCAAAAACACAAAGCTGACAGAATGAAAACCCAATAATAAGCATCCAAAAGCTAATCAAATTATGAACATAATAAGCAATAAACAGCAATAATAGCGCATAATAAATATACTCAAAAAGGCCAGAAACTTTCACCCTGGTTTTTTTAGCGAGGTGCATTTTTGAGTAAAGAGTTGTAGCTGGAGATTGAATCATGCTCTGTTTTTCTGTCTGACTGTCTCTCTCTCTCTATAATCCTCTTTGCAGGTCTGGAAACTGGAGTGGCGCGCTTCCAAGGCAAAGGTTGATGGGAAAACATACGCTTTGCCAAGAAATCCCAGTTGCCGGCGTTAGAAGCACACACATCTTTGTTCTCCGAGACCTGGTGTCCCGCCAACAGCCTCATTTCTGTCTCTGCATTATAGTTACGCTGGATTTACGCCAAATACTGCCAGCATGCAGACTCTCTTTCTTATTATAGAGAAAGTTTGCTACCAAATTTGACCCTTTCACGACATGTTCAAGGGTCATCGGCGCCTTAAATCCTTGAAAGTGTTTAATAATTGATTTTTTTAAGTAACGTATGAACATTTACACGCGTTTATGTGTGTATTACAGCATCTTTGCATCAAAATATAAAAGCAAATGACGGATTGTGTGAGGTGTTTAATGCACGTTATCAGTCTCACACTTGTTGTCCTCTTTCTGAAAGTCTTTATAACACCATCCTGGAGTTTTTCTGTCATCATTTCAGTAAATAGGATTGTAAAGTAATGATCTGTTGTACTCTCCCATTCATTGCGCTCTGAGTTTACAAACTATGACCACTTCTAATGCTGAGAAACACACAGATGTGAAAAGGCTCCATTGTTCATTTATGTTTGATTATTGGAAAGTACCATCCACACTAGGGTTGAACAATATATTATCTGAGCTTCAATATTGCTATGTGTGTATCAGCAATAGTTACATCGCAGGATTAGTTTATTTATTAGTGTATTAGATTTTATACACCACTGCCAAATATTTTAGATATGTATAAAATATGTAATATATTATCATATCAAATTAATAATATATACAGTGAAGGAAAAATAATTGGCGAAGACAAACAAATTGATATGATATGAATAAATAATACCTGTAATAATTAGATAATACCGCTAATAATAATTCTCTTTCTAGCGCTTTATATCTTTATTTATTTATGATTTGGTTATGGGTAAAACGAAGGCCATGCGGGCCAGGTAGCTGAAATGGTAGGCTACAAATAATTAATTTGTTATGAATTAGTTAATTGTTCATTCATTCATTTTCTTTTCGGCTTAGTCCCTTTATTAATCTGGGGTCGCCACAATGGAATGAACCGCCAACTTATCTAGCATTTGTTTTATGCAGCGGATGCCCTTCCAGCTGCAACCCATCACTGGGAAACACATACGCACTTATTAACACACTCATACACTACAGACAATTTAGCTTACCTAATTCACTAGTACCGCATGTCTTTGGACTTGTGGGGGAAACCGGAGCACCCGGAGGAAACCCACACGGACACAGGGAGAACATGCAAACTCCACACAGAAACGCCAACTGACCCAGCCGAGGCTCGAACCAGCGACCTTCTTGCTGTGAGGCGACAGCACTACCTACTGCGCCACTGCGTCGCCCACAAATTAATTAATCATTTATCATAAACAATTAATTTACCGCCGCCTACGACGATAATGCCATTGTCCATCACGATGTTTCACATTGGACATCGTACGATGCCAAATTGGTCAACATCACCCAACCCTAAATGTGACTAATTGCGCATATAAAATAAAAGTTTATTTTGACATCTATCTGTGTGTGTATTATATATATTATGTATATTTGATACACACATACACAGAAACAAAACATTACAAAACTATTTTGTTCCATAGATATTAAAATGTATCCTGTACCAATTATTTTATATCCTAATAAATTAATTGGTATATGTATAAATAATTGGTATGGTATAAAATATTATGCTTATATAAACATAATAAATACACACACCAAACTTAAATTTTTTGGATGTGGATAATAGCAATTAAATTTTGCAATTAAATATTAAATGGCAATAAAACTAATAAACTTATTTGAAACTATAGGCATGACTGTTAAAAATACAACACTGCCAAAGCTTGAAATATGAGGAGAAATAAAATAAGAATGGAAAGATCAAAATAAAAGAGTAGAAGCAAAATATCATAATAATAATTAAATTAGGGTTGGGCCATGTCGACCAATTTGGCATCAGGCGATGTTTAATGTAAAACATTACGATGGACGATGGCAACGTCGTCGTAGGCAACGGTGAATTAATTATGAATAATTAATTACTTCATAACGAACTAATTATTTGTAGCCTACCGTTTCAACTACCTGCTCTTTGTTTTAGACATAACCAAATCATAAATAAATAAAGATAAGTTACACACAGATTTCCACCTGTCAATCACTTTTTCCGCAGGACTCTGGCATGAATAGGCAGAGTGATCTGTGTCATTATAATGGTGTCAGCAAACCTGGTTGGTAAAAAAGATACACAACCAACAGAAACCAACCAACAGTATCTGAGGTTTACACTAAAATGACTAAGTACAAGAGTAAAAGTGAAAGATTGAAGCAGTGTAGTGACGCTGTGACACGTTACCTGATAGATTCAATGAGCAAAGAGTCGTTAGATAGAGACGAGATTAATTAAATATCACCTTTAACAACTATAGTGAGACGCCATCCAGCGCTACATCCTTGATAAACTGTCCGACGTGCACTTCTAAAAGCACCTGCTCTGCTGACTGCTGGAGCTCGGTATGCTGCAGCACATAACTGTGTGTGTGGTCACGTGACGTGCGTTTTCAGCAGTGTAGTGTGGAAGGAGGGCTTTTCAGAAATGCTAGATGAAACGCCAGTGTGGACGTGTATCGTTTTCATTCTAAAATGCCATTTTAAACTCAGATATATTAGTGTAAACCGGGCCCGAGTGTGTGTTTTTCATGAGCGGGTTGCTGCTGCGACAGGGGCGGGGGGTGCCAGCTCAGCATCATGATGTCTATCTGCCATCAGCGATGGACGATGGCATTGTCTATCGACCCAATGCTAAATTAAAACTTAAATAAAAAGTGTAACAAATATGGCTAACACTTTAAAATAATGGTCCTTTAGTTAATGTATTTACTAACATTAAGTATTCAAATCCAAACTGGTGCTTGTTAACATTAGTTAATGCACTGTGAGTAAATATGAACGATATTTAGTTTGAATAACATTAACTAATGTCAACAAAGCTGAATAAATACCATATTAAATGTGTTACAAATTTGATCATGTTAGTAAATATATGAATTAACATTAACTAATGGAACAGTATTTTAAAGTGTTACCCTAATAAGAACATGTGAACATTTCATACCACAGTGTTAAACATACACACATAAATCTCTCTCTCTCTTTCAGTCATGGCTGCTTCTCTCTTTCTCATATCGCATCCATCCCATCTCTGCTGCCAAACACTCTGCCGTTGCCATGGTATCAGAGAGGCTGGAACTTCAGAGCGATGCAGCCAATGAGTCACCAGAGATTCCAGCTGCGGCGCATCTGCTGGAGAACAACAACCCAGAGCCGTCGCTATGGAAATAATGACTGATAATAACATGCAGTCTAAATTATGATTCATAACGCACGCTCATTATTATGCACAATTCACCTGTGCATGTTATTCTAAACACTCCATACTTGGAAAAAAATGGCGGTGATATTAAAATCTGCACTGGAAAAGTATCTATTGGATTTAAGTGGTTGTAAACCCTTTATATGGGCTGAATTTAAACAAACAAATTCAATGTGATAATGTTCAACTTCATTTGCTTAAATTCATCCCATTTAAATTAATAAATTGTTTGCACTTTAAAAAGTTTTGTAAATCCAATGAATCATTTTTTTCAGTGCGGGTAGAAAAAAAAAATCTGTAAACTAAAAACCTGGTTAACAGTAAGTTTGCTTAATATATACAGAGAATAACTGTACATTGACTTTCCCAGAATTCCCTGCATTTGTTTTTTGACATGACTGGGTTTTTTTTTGTTGTTGTTGATATACATACAGTATTTAGTTGATTTAGTTGACTGGTGTATTAGTGCTGTATAAATTGATGAAATATGGTAGTTTACTGTAAGTTAAGAACATATATTTATTGGTTTTACCTGTACTTATAATTGTAAAACTCCGGTAACCACAACCAGCGTTTTTCTTTAACTGTAAGTTTTACAGGTTTTTTGTTTGATTGCAGGCCATCACGTTGACTTTTATAATTTTTCTGAATAGCCACATGCCATTTCCATGTCTAAAAATGTATCTGACTCACACTATAACACACAAACGGTGGAAATAATTAAACATTGTTGATGTTTTAGTTCAATTTGATGAAAAATACAATAATATTATGAAATATTACTACATTTTAATGTGAACCTTTTCAAAGTTATGTACAGTATAGTAGGGCCATATTAGATTCTGACGGTGTGATAACACTGGATATAAATTTCACTGTATCACGGTATTGTGATTACTGCTCTAAAATGTCTGGGGTTTTCCCCAGCTTTTCCCCAACAGAATAGATTTTATTTTAAGAAACTTTTATAATATTTTAGAATGATAAACACGTCAGGCTAAATAATTAAAATAAACCATTGACTTCTGCTGTCTTCTTTAGTTTCTAAAACACTGATTTCTTTAAAACTTATAAATGCATTACAACCCAAAAAACTAAATAAAATAATTGTAAAAAAACAAACCTACAAATACTGTAGGCACAGTATGTGTTATGATCACCAGAGATCTAGCAGCTGCAGATCATTGGTAAACACACAGTTCACTAAACAACTACTAATCTGCCGGTATATGGACTATAAGATCCAGTCATGCAACACACACACACCTGCTCCAAATCTCCTTTGATTACGCTTACGCAGCTGAAGACTGGTTAACTGGACTATTTAGACAGCACACAAACACACAGACTTTGCTAACTATGGTTTAGCTGTTGCTGTCTTTACACAAGCGTTTTTCCTTGTTTGCCATGTTTTTGAGTTTGGAATGTTTACCGTGTTTTGATTCTTTGCTGAACTTTTTGCCTGTCTTTAGATTCCGCTCCTGAATCATCTACTACACTGTTTATGCTGGTTTTTGACCCCTGCCTGTCTGACCTCATATTCTCAAATTTAAGCTGCATTTGGAACTACTCTTGTCTGCATATCATTCATACGCAACAGTATGAAAGAGAATTTTTGTGGTTTTACTTTTCCAACCCAGGTAAACTTTGAAACTGGTTTTTGTCCCATGCCTAATACATATAGTCAAATGTAATTGTAAAACTGAATTCTAAATATGATTATTTAAATATTCTATTAAACATTTTTCATTATTGTTCATCCATTTTTTTTCATATTTTATTTGTTTATTATTTTTGTTGCATGAGAACTACAATAGTGGGCACAATTATTCGCCCTCCTGTCAAATATTTATTCCTTTTGCAAATATTTCACAAATTATGTTGAACAGATTCAGGGATTTTTCACAGTATTTCCTCTAATATTTTTTCTACTGGAGAAAGTCTTGTTTGTTTTATTTTGGCTAGAATAACAGCATTTTTAAAACCCATTTTAAGGTCAATATTATTAGCCCCCTTAAGCAATATTAGTTTTGGATTGTCTCCAGAACAAACTACTGTTATACTATAATTTGCCTAATTACCCTAACTTTACCCTAATTACGCTAGTGAAGTCTTTAAATGTCACTTTAAGCTGTATAGAAGTGTCTTGAAGAATATCTAGTCTAATATTATTTACTGTCATCATGACAAAGAGAAAATAAATCAGTTATTAGAGATGAGTTATTAAAACTATTATGATTAGAAATGTGCTGAAAGAAATCTTCTTTCCATTAAACAGAAATTGTAAAAAAACAGAAGGCATATATACAGTATATAATCAAATCCTGCCTTGCATTTTTCCCCCGAGTGGAATATGGAAGTGAAATGGTTTGCACAGCTGTTGACTGTAAATGATATAATTGACTCAAACGGATCATATTTTACGAGCTGTGACGCATGTCTTGATTGCCTGTGCGTTTGGCATTATTGCAGCCTGTGGTTATAAAGTATGATTCAGTTTCCTGATTCAGTTCTGGAGCTTTAACAGCGAGCAGATCCAGACTGAAGTCATGATGAAATGATCTATTATCAAGGCCTGTGATGTTTACACGACAGCCTCACATTACAGACTGCATGTGCTCATTCCTTCCTGGAGGAAAAACTGTAAACTCATCAACAATCCTCACATGAACTGCATTCATTTTCCCTCTTTCCCCCGGAGCGTCTGACGGGAAGACGGATGGCTTTGGTCTTGTTTACTTTCCCCACTTCCCTCATTTTTAGGATTTTTTTTTCTTTCTCTCTCTCTCAGCTCTGCAAAGTCAAGCCGACGTTGGTTTCCTCCATTCAGGTATAACCAACATTAGCAATTTTCACACAGCTTCCAAAAATAACATCAGCACAGCACAGCAAAGTTCACGGTGATGTAACCCAAGCCCCAAAGCAAAGAACGCCACATAATGACAGCTTATGTAATGTCCAGACAGAGACTCATTTCTCTCTCTCTCGAACTCAGTTTATCATGCTTTTATACAGTGTGCTAGATTGACACCTTTATTTACGATCTTAAAAGGTTTTAGTGCTGGCCAAATATTAATGGCACTCAAAATAAAGGCCTGTTCTGACATAATATAGTTCAAGTCCAAATCATTAGCTTTCCTGTGATTTTTTAAATGTTTCCCAAATGATGTTTAACCGATTCAGGAAATTTTCACAGTATGTCTGATAATATTTTTTCTTCTGGAGAAAGTCTTATTTGTTTTATTTCAGCTAGAATAAAAGCAGTTTTTAATTGTTTATTTTAAACCCATTTTAAAGTCAATATTGTTAGCCCCTTTAAGCAATAAGCAATATATAGAGAAAAGCAGTTGAAAATGAATGTGTGTGAGTATATATATATATAATGTAATGTATATAAACTAATGTATGTGGATGGACGGACGGACGGACGGATGGATAGTGTATTTAACCTGCAGTTCTATAGTATATAGGTGACGTCTGTGTATTTAACCTGCAGTTCTATAGTATATAGGTGACGTCTGTGTATTTAACCTGCAGTTCTATAGTATATAGGTGACGTCTGTGTATTTAACCTGCAGTTCTATAGTATATAGGTGACGTCTGTGTATTTAACCTGCAGTTCTATAGTATATAGGTGACGTCTGTGTATTTAACCTGCAGTTCTATAGTATATAGGTGACGTCTGTGTATTTAACCTGCAGTTCTATAGTATATAGGTGACGTCTGTGTATTTAACCTGCAGTTCTATAGTATATAGGTGACGTCTGTGTATTTAACCTGCAGTTCTATAGTATATAGGTGACGTCTGTGTATTTAACCTGCAGTTCTATAGTATATAGGTGACGTCTGTGTATTTAACCTGCAGTTCTATAGCATATAGGTGACGTCTGTGTATTTAACCTGCAGTTCTACAGCATATAGGTGACATCTGTGTATTTAACCTGCAGTTCTACAGTATATAGGTGACGTCTGTGTATTTAACCTGCAGTTCTACAGTATATAGGTGACGTCTGTGTATTTAACCTGCAGTTCTATAGTATATAGGTGACGTCTGTGTATTTAACCTGCAGTTCTATAGTATATAGGTGACGTCTGTGTATTTAACCTGCAGTTCTATAGTATATAGGTGACGTCTGTGTATTTAACCTGCAGTTCTATAGTATATAGGTGACGTCTGTGTATTTAACCTGCAGTTCTATAGTATATAGGTGACGTCGGTGTATTTAACCTGCAGTTCTATAGTATCTAGGTGACGTCTGTGTATTTAACCTGCAGTTCTATAGTATATAGGTGACGTCTGTGTATTTAACCTGCAGTTCTATAGTATATAGGTGACGTCTGTGTATTTAACCTGCAGTTCTATAGTATATAGGTGACGTCTGTGTATTTAACCTGCAGTTCTATAGTATATAGGTGACGTCTGTGTATTTAACCTGCACCTGTTTTATATATTGTCACAGACATACAGTGTCATCCTGCAACTGTTTTGCAGCATATGGTTTGTCCCAAACCCTATTTTTAACTGTCCAAAATGGGAAAAATTGTTGTTTTTACTTTTTTGATTGTTGGTTTTTTGATAGTCAAAGCAAGTTTTAAAAATTCTATGTTAAATATGCATTAAAAAACATTCAAGAAAAGTGT
Source organism: Danio aesculapii (assembly GCF_903798145.1). Taxonomy (NCBI): domain Eukaryota; kingdom Metazoa; phylum Chordata; class Actinopteri; order Cypriniformes; family Danionidae; genus Danio; species Danio aesculapii. The sequence goes on along the minus strand of NC_079445.1, from coordinate 45,766,710 downwards.
TGTATGTAAATTCGGACCACGAGTCTACATTTACGAACATAATTTTTCTCTAAAAGTATCAAAAGATGATACTTAGACTTTATTCTAATTATTTCCAACAAGCCCAAATAGCAAAGAGAAATAAACAGAGCAAAAAACACCTTGGGCCTTAAGAGGATATAGGTGATGTCTGTGTGTAAGTTTAATGAAGTGTATTTGTGTATTAAGTGTATGTGCTCTCCTCTAAGTCGTAGTTTAATTACAAGTTTCTGGCTTTCATATTTGTGTGGTTTGGATAACAGCAACACACAGACACAGACACAGACACACACACACACACACACACACACACGCACACACGCACGCACGCACACATGTACACGTGTTAACCCAAAACTCTCATGAATCATGCTGGAGATGTTTCCCGTCATCCGGAGTACATTACACTCCTAAAAGAGACCACAGAAATCCAAACCTCCATTGTCTGACACAGTTTCATCTCCTCTTCTCATTGAGTCCAGATGGAGATGAGTGAGAATGAAACTATAGTGATGCATGATGCTATATTTTTGTTAAGTACTGAGATGGCGATATTTCTTTTCGATATAACATTTATGCTGTTTTATTAGCCATATTTAAAAATATATATGCATGTAATGATCATAGAAAAATTAACAGGTAATAGATAATATTCCAATTAAACCTAAAAAAAAAGTTACAAAAAAAAGTAGATAAATGTGTTGAGGAAATTAATGAGAAGTTACAGTATGTATTATGCTATTTACATGTTTTATTTATTAATTTATTCAATCATTCATTTATTCTATCCATTTATCTATTTATTTATTTGTTTGTTTATTTATTTATTCACTTGTTTATTCATTCATTCATTCATTTTTTTAAAGTATAAAAATTGCAATTACAGGCTTTATTTAATCATTCATTCAATTATTCATTCAGTCATTCATTATTTTGAGAGTAAGATTTGAAGCTTAGAATTGCAATTACAGGTTTCAATCATTCATTCAATCATTCATTCATTCATTCTCCTTCAGCTTAGTCCCTTATTCATCAGGGGTCACCATAAACCACCACATTAACCACTAAGCCACCGTGTCCCCTTATTCTTTCATTCATTTATTGGTTTTAAGAGTAAGATCGGCTTAAAATTGCAATAACTTTTTTCTACCCAACATTGGTCAAGGTGCAACAATTTAGGGCTCTATTTTAATGATCTAGGTGCAAAGTCTAAAGCACATAGTGCAAAAGCATTAAGGGAGTGTCCAAATCCACTGTTGCTATTTTATGGACAGAAAAATTCACTCTGCGCCCCAGCGCATGGTCTAACAGGGTTGTGCTTATTCTCCTAATGAGTTCTGGGTGTGTTTTGAGCAAATGAATTTACTATTTAAACAATGTGGTGCAAAGCAGGAAAATTAGAGTTGCGTTGGTCTAAAAATAGCAACAAATCACGCCAAACAGGTCTTGCATATTATTGCGCCAGATGTATGATAGAAGACTTTGGGCCCTATCTATACTGATCTATTCTGATCTTCTATCTATTCATCTATTCTGACTCTGATTGGCTATTTCGCTCTCTCGTTTTGACTCATTACCGTTTGTATTTTCAATTCAGATTAAACAGCAGAAGTTTATCTTGGAGTTGCAGAATTAGATACAAACTATACACCTTGGATAACAACGGATACAAATATTGCATAAACTATTATTGCGAACCCAATATTAGCTCTTAAATATAGTTTTTAAATGATTCGTTTTAAAGGTGTGATGGAAACAATGGCTCTAAAATTGCTCTGTGCTTCCTCCAGCAGAGCATTTGAATGAGTTTCTATCTTTAAACGCTCTTCCTTATCACCCACGTGTTCGCAAATATCCGTATTTACATTAGTGCGTTTAACAGAAGCCACTCACAAAAGAGGAACAAATGCGATGACAGACAATGGTAGGTTTATCTGACAACTAGGAAGTGCTATTTCTCAAACCATGTGTTATCATTTTACAAAGCATATTATGAAACTGTGTGTCCTGAAATAGCTGATGCGATCAAATCTGCCAGCAAGGATGACGTAGGGAATACAAATATAAAGAGATAATTAATGTTCTGAAATAGTCTCTTCTGCACAAATAATTTTAAAAATGTAAAATATTAAACTAGCTGTTTACTACATTAATTTGTTATGAAATATAATTTATTTCTGTGATGTAAAGCTGAATTTACTGAGTCTTCAGAGTCACATGATCCTTCAGAAATCAATCTTGATGATAATCTGATGATCAAGAAATGATTGTACTTAGTTTGACTGAACAGCATTTGTTTAAATAATACGTTTTACTTTTGATCAATAATGCATCCTTAATAAAAGTATTAATCTCATTGGCTGTTTTAATTAATAATTTTATTAACTTATTTCTAATGACAGTAATTTAACAACTGTAAATGACTAATTTATTAATGACAGTACATAATATTTGACTAGTTATTTTGCAAGATACTAATAATCAGCTTAAAGCTAATATGTGCATTTTTATTCAATGTTTGATGTAATCTCAACTGAAAAAGAGAGGGCAGGGCATATAGACAAGCTACTCCCCTTTAAAAAAATGCCTAATAGTTTAGTTTTCCTCACAGCTCTGCCAGTGAGAGTGGTTGAGCTCAAGAAGAGGGCGGGGCTTGTCAGACACTAGAGAGCATTTGATTGGTCAGAAGATTTGATGAGAAACTTTAGTATTAGGTGGCGACAAAAATAAATAATTAATCATTGATGCATTTAAAGTGTCAAACTGCAAACTCTGGATGCTCATATCTGGATTATATCTTCTCAATGTGAACGTTGTCACTGTTTTGGTGCACACTAAATATCCTTAAAACTGATATTAACATCTTAAAAACTATATTTTAATTTCACAGGATCTTTAAAGTGCAATTTAAAGGCCTAACTAGGTTAATTAAGTTAACTAGGTCAATTAGGCAATTCATTGTATAATAGTGGCCAGTTCTGTAGACAAAGAGGAAACTAAATATTAAGGGGGGCTAATAATATAATTTTTTTTAAAATATATAAAACAGCCAGACTAAATAAACTAAGACTTTAACATAAAGACAAAATATTATAGTAATTACTGTGAGTTTTCTTGCTCTGTTACACAGCACTTAGGAAATAACTGATTAAAAAATAAAAATTAAATAAATAAATCACACAAGATGGCGAATAATTCAGCCTTTACACTGCAAAAAACATGTTTATTACTTAAGATTTTTTGCTTTGTTTCTAGTCCAAATATCTAAAAATTCTCAAATCAAGAAGCATTTTCTAGACAAGCAACACATATTGTCTTGTTTTTTATAAATAACTTGTCAGAATTAAGTAAAAATCAATGAGGCAAGACTCAAAGCAAAGACTAAATATTTTGCGTACCCCATTGGCAGATTACTTTGCTTATTTTAAGGGAAAATAAATCAATTTCTTAAAATAAATCAATATTTTTTTACTAGTCTACAAAATTCTTCTTAATATAAGCATTTTTAGATGTTTGTACTACAAACTGAGAATTTTTTTTGCAGAGCAACTTGTTGAGCAGAAGAGGCATAAAACAGCTCCTGTATAAAGGGCTGTATTCTGTACAAGTCAAATTTAAGACCCTTTTAAGACCATCAAGAATGAAGTTTCTGATTGATGTAGGGATAAATGCTCATTTCTTTTTCAAATGGTGCAGCAAGCCACATATTTTAGGGCCACATATTTAAAATAATGTGTCAAAACAAGCAGACCCTGGTTATATACAGGTGAAGTCAGATTTATTAGCCCCCTTTGAATTTTGTTTTCTTGTTTAAATATTTCCCAAATGATGTTTAACAGCAAGGAAATGTTGACAGTATGTCTGATCATATTTTTTCTTCTGGAGAAAGTCTCATTTGTTTTATTTTAGCTAGAATAAAAGCAGTTTTTAATTTTTTAACACCATTCGAAGGTCAAAATTATTAGCCCCTTTAAGCTATATTTGTTTCAATAGTCTACAGAACAAACCAAGACAACATTTCAGTGTATTTAAGACTTGCTGAGGCCTAAAGGTTTTGAAATGTAAGGCTCTTTAAGACCCAGCGGACACCTTATATACAAGTGCACTCTGTGAGCGGTTGTGTTTTAATGTATGAGCGGGATATACGCAGCTTATCTGTGTGTTTATCAGTTTTACACACACACACACACACACACACACACACACACACACACAGACGGAGCGTGTGGCCTGGAGTGAGAGCAGAGTACACGAGGTGCCCTTGGCCAGACAGATAAGCTGCAGTAATATGATTACACGTTCTGCATTGTGCAACTCATGACTCAACCTCTAATTACAGCTGCGCCGCACTGTTTGCAGGTCAGTGTGTGTGTGTGTGTGTGTGTGTGTGTGTGTGTGTGTGTGTGTGGACGCCCTGTCCGACCCTTTTACTGTGAACTGTGCTGAATTCACTGGAAACCACATGTACGTGAAAACACAAGAGAGTTGCACAAGCATTTACAGTAAATACAGATGAGGAAATAAAATCACTCTCTCATGCTGCTTATTTACACTCGCCAGTGTGTCGTAACAGAGGGATTATATATTCCTACATAATGACTGGTTTTACTGCGTTAAGGAGGAAGTTTTGGATTAGCCATTGGTTTATTTAATGTGTTTGTTCCACTATTTCAACATTACATCACTGTGAAGAGTTTGATTGTATTAGAGGTTTCAATTTTGGGGGAATTTTGTTTTTGTTATTATTTTGGATTAATAGTCAAATTTGTAATGTATGAAATCATTATTATAAGATGGAATGTTGGAATTGTGATGCATCATTATGAAATACTGCTAAAAGTACTAGGAAACAACCATTACAATTTGCTGACACGGCTAAAAAAGATGTAAAATATCTACGGTGTAGTTTTCATTTTAGACATTAATATTACTTAATAAAACTGTGTAACTGCATTGTATTCAATAATAAAATGTTTATACTGAATATGTATTATTTTGTATAAAATGTGGAAATTGTGATACACAATTCTGAGATAATAATAGGAAGAAAAATAGCTATTAGAATATGCTGAGACAGCTAAAAATAAGGACGTCTATTTATTTTTTTTAAGTTTTGAAAATAATTGATATATGGGGTCATTTTAAAACCTAAATATAAATTAAAACTGTAAAACTCCAGTGTATATTTCCATTTATTTGCATAAATCTGTAAGTAAGGGATAAAGTAAATCAGTCGGTTGTTATCTCAGAATAAAGCCTGACAGGTTTACCAGCAGCCCAATGTGAAGCAGAGAACTGTTGTACAAAACTAAAGGGTTTATTCTGTGAAAACAACCACCTGGATGTACTTTATCCCACTTATTACAAAGCTACTTGCCACGAAATATAAAAATTAGATACAAAACATTATTCTCAATTTGTAATAGTCTATACATTTTTAAATTAAACACAAAGCTGACAGAAGCTAAAACAGCTGATGGAGTATACATTAACCTGCGCATTATTCAGACACTAGATGGAGACAAACAGTCAAAAACACAAAGCTGATAGAAACTAAAACAGCTGATGGAGTATACATTAACCTGCGCATTATTCAGACACTAGATGGCGCCAAACAGTCAAAAACACAAAGCTGACAGAAACTAAAACAGCTGATGGAGTATACACTAACCTGCGCATTATTCAGACACTAGATGGAGACAAACACTCAAAAACACAAAGCTGATAGAAACTAAAACAGCTGATGGAGTATACACTAACCTGCGCATTATTTAGACACAAGATGGCGCCAAACAGTCAAAAACACAAAGCTGACAGAATGAAAACAGCTGATGGAGTATACACTAACCCGCGCATTATTCAGACACTAGATGGAGACAAACAGTCAAAAACACAAAGCTGACAGAATGAAAACAGATGATGGAGTATACACTAACCCGCGCATTATTCAGACACTAGATGGAGACAAACAGTCAAAAACACAAAGCTGACAGAATGAAAACAGATGATGGAGTATACACTAACCCGCGCATTATTCAGACACTAGATGGAGACAAACAGTCAAAAACACAAAGCTGACAGAATGAAAACAGATGATGGAGTATACACTAACCTGCGCATTATTCAGACACTAGATGGAGACAAACAGCCAAATACACAAAGCTGACAGAAACTAAAACAGCTGATGGAGTATACACTAACCCGCGCATTATTCAGACACAAGATGGTGCCAAACGGCCAAAAACACTCAAAAACATACAAAGTTTCAGGATAAGCCTGTATTATTTAGCAGTTGTTATCTGGGAATAACATACATTAAAATGTCACGACTGACATATCAGAATATTCGAGATATCCATCCAACACCCGATCTGCCCCCAAAATTTACATTTTAAAAGAGTCCAGCACTGAAAACATCTAAATAGTATTCAGTTATAGTTATAGCGCCACCTGCTGGAAACAGGAGGTTTGGCACAAATCAGTGAATTTTTTCTTTAGTATTAACCACTTTAAAATATACATTAAACGCTCTTCTCTATCATCCTAAGGCCACCAGGCTATATTGATCCCAGTTCTGAGGGTTCTTTTAATGCTAAATAAATTAATATACTCCTTTCCCCTGAATAGAAATCCAAAAACTGAGCCTCTGCTTGAGTTGACATGGAATGACCCTATGGCATATTGAGTGCAACAGGTTTAACCGCATCATGTTGTTCATTCAGAGGCCTTGGCTGGTTTCAACGGTCATTGATTTCCCCATCGCACTCTCATACCATAGTAAAACATTAACCCTCGCAGACTCTTATCCGTTTCCAGGTAAGTTCAGCCGGCTCAGCGATGCGTCAAAGATTTATCAACATGACACTTTGAATGGATTCCAGAGAGCTCATTGATTTACGCGTGTGTCCTTTGGATGGAAATGGGCGTAAACTAACCAACAGCTTCTGTCGCAATGAAAAATACAGACGGGAGGTCAAGGACAACCGGTGGTTCATGATGGGAGCGTCAGTCAGACGATTTGTGAAGCATGTCGAAAAATATGAATGCTTTCTGAAACGTGTGCTGTGGTAATTTATTGATTTGCTTTTAAGTGAATACCCATGACTGAGAGGAAAATGTTCGGCTAATGTTCCTGTTAAGTTACAAAAATTTCTGAATTCGTCACAATTTGTTTTATGTTTTTATCTAAACGTTAGAGGATAATTTCATATTATAATTTTTGCATTTATTATGGATTGTTACTTTCCAAAATTCTTTAAACATTCTGGAATAAGTTACGATTTTTAAAAATATCTCTTTCAATCTTATTTTTAGGTTATGCGAATATTATTGGAACATACTGCACTGAAAAAAATATTCAAAGATGATTCATTGGATTTACTCAACTTTTTTACGTTACGTGGTTGTAAACAATTTATTTGGGCTGAATTTAAACAAATTAAGTTGAACATTAATACATTTAATTTGTTTGTTTAAATTCAACACAAGTAAATTGTTTGTAACAGTTTTGCATGCAACACTTTTATCAGTGTGTTATGGGAAAGTTACACTTGGGGATGCACCGATACCATTTTTTTGGAACTGATGCGATCACAATACCAAAATTCTGAGTATCGACCGATACAGATCTGATCCCGATACTGTGCTATTTTTATTTTTTTTGCTTTGTTTTTTCCAGCATAATACAGTTTCTATAGTTATAAACTCAAATAGTATATCATCTTTAGTAAAAATAACAGACCTGTAGCCCTACTGTATATGACAGACGACACAATCTAACTAAAAACATGATGCTCGCTGTAAACTAGGCTTCATTATTTGAGCATTCGTTATGACACTGACAGGATCTGCTGTGGTCTAGTGTTTCCTTTTTAATATCATGATTTCTGACAGAATGAAGACGGAGAAAATAAAAGCACAACTGCACAGAAAATATATATGCTAGGTTTGTGATAACAATTACAGTGGAGCATTAATTAAATCTTTATTTTCCATGGCGCGAAGCAAATCATCCACCTGCACAGATGTGCTCAATGTTCAAAATGATCTTTTTGGAATAAACTTCATGTGTTATAATTTGTTGGTTATTTTAAAGTATTTTTTGTTGGTCAGTTACCTACAAAATAAACAAGTATATTTGAGGTAAAGTTCAAAACAAGGCCGTTTATATGCTTCAGTGCACAAACACAAACTGCTCTGTTAAATCTAATAATAATAATATAAATAAAGTGACAGTAAAATAATCAGAGTTTCAGAGTAGCCTGTATTAGGCTAAATCATTTTCTGTTAATGACAATCCATATTGCACCCGTCAGTTTCCCTTTAATTCATTTAATCAACTACCTTGAGGACAATGAGCCAGGCTTTACAAACTATTCGCAGCACTGAAAGTATTCACCTCAGAAAAATGAACTCAGTCAGAAGGATGAGAGAACAGAAACTCATTGAGTACGTTTACATGGACACCAATAATTAGTTTTTAATGCGATTAAGACAATACTCTGATTAAAAGCCTACCATATAAACATCGATTTTTGATTAATTTAATCAGATTAAGGTCATAAACTAAAGAGAAATCAAATTAAGGCATTAAGACATGTGGAGTACACCGATTTTAGTCACATTTTTGAAGTGCAGTTTAGACAAAACACCTTAATCAAACTATTACCGTCATGTAGGACTTTTCGCTGCGTTTTGCAACAGCATAGTCCACACACACACACACACACACACATACACACATCCACACCTCTGCACCTACTGAGTCAGTGAAGACCACAGACACCTGCATCATGAAATGCAGAGCTTTTTTTTCTTCCATTCAGCATGCGGTATGAACTTCCATTAAAACTACACTCTTCCAGCAGTTCATAGTTGCATCCAATATCTCATTTATCAGGGGAGCGTGCATGAAATGTTCCTTAACGAAAGTGAAAGTGCCGAACTGCAGTTAAAGTCGACAAATTAAAATGAAACACCCGAAATGACATAAAACTCCAGAGGAAATGTGGATCGTGCGGTGACGCAATGACGTTAATGTAAAACGAGATCATGAAAGGAACATTGAAAAAGCAACTAATGCAAATGCCTTAATCTTATTATTGTCTTAATTAGATTAAGGCAAATAATTTGATTACTGATGTCCATGTAAACGTAGTCAATGTGGGGATAATCTTACAGGGTGAGGCACATCAGTGCGTGAATAAAGCGTTTGATGCAGTGTGCAGCCCTCTGGTGTCTCACTTCATTATGGCATATTATTTCTTAAAACAAAACAACGTTTACTTGTCTAGAAAATGCTTCTTGATGTAAGATTTGTTAGTTATTTGAAGTAGAAACAAGACAAAAACTTTAAATAACAAAATCATTTGTGGCAGTGTACATTTGAACACTATAAAGAAGATATTAGTATTGCCAAACATATTAATATATTGATAAATATCAATACAGTGGTCCCTCGTTGTTCGCAGGAGTTACTTTCTAAAATTAACCCACAATAGGCAAAATTTTTAATTAGCAATTATTATTGATGTTTTAAAGGGCACCTATGGTGAAAAATCTACTTTTCAAGCTGTTTGGACAGACATATGTGTAGGTATACTGTATTTAGCGTCATATTGGGGTGATATAAACACACCCAGTGCTTTTTTTTCAATTTAACAACATAAAAATGGTGGACCAATTGGAGCGGTTTTCAGATCGACCGCAACTTGATGTAGGAGTGCGAATATTGAATTATTGATATTGAATATTGATAATCTAATCTCCCTATGATCACGCATGGACGGATCATAACGTTGTGTGTACAGTCATATCTGTTTCAGACAAAATCTCTTAAAAGTGTTTCATATTCAACTCAAATCAAACGCGGCGCAGCACGAACTGTTCACTCGAGTCTCAAAAAAATTTGTGAGCTCCGCCTGCAGAAATCATGTCGCGCGCACCCAAAGCGAACCTCCGCAAACACAGCGATGACGTCACTTTCGCCGACCGCACTGGGTTCAATCACAGAAAGCTGATTGGCTATTGCATATTGGTCTCATTTGTAGTTGTAACACCACAAATGACATTTGGACTAGTGAAGTAAAGAACTACAACACCACGAAATCAAAGCAACAACAACAACAAAGAATTTAAATGAGCATCAGATGTAGCATTACAAGGACATCGGAAAAATAAGACCTGTGCAGAAATATTTAAGACCTAGAACAGCCTATTTAAGACTTTTTAAGGCCTAAAATTTCTATTTTTAAATTTAAGGCTTTTTAAGACCTCGCAGAAACCCTGGGTTATGATTTGATAAGAAACTGACGTGAATAAAACCGCTGATCCATTCAGGTGGAAGTGAGAAACTGCAAGCTACACGTGTTTATATCAGTTTTATATCTACTAAACCTAAATTTTGTCACTGTTTTGGAGCACACTAGCTTATAGATATACTAAAAACTAACAATACTGATACTTTAGTTCCATGGAGCCTTTAAAACATTAAAGAAAACAAATATGTTCAGACTATGGTGTATAAATAACATTATGAGAACATTAGACCAGATAACTTTGTATGAACGTTAGTGGAAGAATGTTTGTTTTTTCAAACTCACACACACACACACACGTCAGTATTTCATGTCACATTTCTCGTCTTCGGCGACTCTTTGGTTTGTTATGGCAGGTGCAAACCACAGAAAACATTTATTGAAGCCCTTATTATGGGGTCTTGCTGACCGAGCGGGTTTCAAACTGTGAAGAACAATTAGAAGCATACAGAGATTGAACAAACTACATTCCTCCATCATAAAGACCTCAGCAAAAACACACACGCTGCCACATGCTGACCCTCACACACACATTCACCGCATTGTTCAGCACACACACACACGTGCAAAAATGCTTTTTATCTCAATCAAAAGAAATGTTCTCCTCTTAAACTACACAAGCAACAAATAATAATAATAATACATGTAAAAAATAATAAAAAATACACCTTTATATACATTTAATTTCAGCTTTTTTTTAATATATATTGAATTCAAGTCACAATTTTCACACTGAAATTGGTATAAAATTTTACAAATAATTAAAAAAAGTCAAGTTACACATTGAATTAAATTGAATATTCTGGATTTTTACTGTAAAACATACTCCTATGGTTTTTATTTGTTCAGCTCTGATAAAAATCATGTTTATACTATGAAAGCATATGTCTCTGTTTAATGAAATGTGTTTAATAAATTAACAAATGCACGTATGTTTTAGTTTTGTTCACATTTAAATTGACTGAGGTTGAAGAAGTCTAAAGTGCACATTTTTTTGTGTGGCGCCATTAAAATGTGGCAAGGATTTTTGTGGAAGGATCACATACTTTGGGTTTACATAGTCGGTAAAACTGGGCTGGATGTCTCTCTTTGTAAAAACACAGAGGGGGCGGAGCCTGTGAATGGTGACACATAGTTAAACAAATGAGCAGAGTGGGCAGATCACAGAAGGGGCGGGTTCAGATTCACAACAGACACGCCCACTCAAGCAGCAATTGAACTGACTGACTCAGCATTTCTGACTGGCTTAGTTCAGCACACACACACACACACACACACACACACACACAGAATAAACAGCCCAATGGTGCGTCACAGCCTTCCCAGGTTACTGACCTGAAATTGGCCTGACAGGAAAGAAGGAAGTTTAGCCTGACAGAAATAGAGAATTACGTGCTGAACAAAGAACGAACAAGGAGAAGAGTGTTTAAAGAGGATTAACAGGCTTTGAGAAAACCCTCAGAACAGAAGATTTACAAACTACACTCCTCATCTATACTATACAGCACACAGAAATGAGGAACAGGCATTAAAGGAGGCCTATTATGCCTAAATCACTTTTTTAAGAGGTTATGTGGGTCAGCAGAGTGTGAATATATCCAGTCTCTAATGGTGAACATGAATTAATTGTATTTGTTATATTCAGACTTGATCAAAACAGTCTGAGGAAACACTTTGATTGACATTTTCCCTTTGTACGTGTCATCAGAGCGGGAAAACCCCGCCCACTAGTGCCCACCTCTCCTTCATTAGCTCTGCATAGTTTTGCTCAGACCCTAATCAACACAACAAGCTGATCAACTAATCAAGGTGTTCAAGACTACCAGAAACTATTAAGCAGGTGTGAGTTGGAGGTGGTTGGAGCTAAACTATGCAGAGCTCCGGCACTCCAGGAATTGAGTTTGAGACCACTGATCAAAAGACTTTTTAAAATGTGTTGTAAGAATGTTTGAGTTATAAAAACTGCATTTCCTTTCATCTTTCAGTTTGTAAGTTTTCCAACGCTACATTGTATCATTCTGGAAACTTCATCGAAATGTTACAGATAATGGAATGTTCTAAAATGAGTTGTTACATTTAAAAACATCAAACCATCAGCCTACTGCACTGCTCCATGAATGATGGATAAAAGCAATTTAGTAATTTAATAATGTTTAGAGAACACTATTAACCCTCCTGTTGATCTACGGGTCAAAAATTACCAGAGCACCATTTTAACAGCAGAAACAACTGCTTAACAATGGTTTTTCATCTTGAAGTTTGGTGACCTTTTCTAAAATGATCATAGGTTATGTGAATATTTTTGAATATTTTCTGTTATGGGAATGTTTTTTTTATCTTGTTTCTATTCCAAATATATATATATATATATATATATATATATATATATATATATATATATATATATATATATATATAAAGCATTGAATAGATAAGCAAAACATATTGTTTTGTTTTTAGAAATAATGAGTCAAAATGAAGTGAGTTTTTCCTTAAAACAAGCTAAATGATCTGCCATTGGGGTAAGAAAAATAATATTATGTCAAAAGGAAAAACTAGATTATTTTGCTTCCCCCATTGGCAGATTATTTAGCTTGTTTTAAGGAAAAACTCACTTCATTATGGCATATTATTTCTTAAAACAAAACAAAGTTTAACTTGTCCAGAAAATGCTTCTTGATGTAAGATTTTTTAGATATTTGGAGTAGAAACAGGACAAAAACTCAAAGTAACACATTTATTTTTTGCAGTGTACTTTTGAATGTTGTCGGAACATTCTAATGTAGATACTTGTGTTGTCTAACAGCAGAAATAACCACTAAACTATGGTTTTTACATCTTGAAGTTTGGTTACTTTTTCTAAAATTATATTTTTCTATTTTCAGGAAAGCTGAACACATTTAGGGTACAACATAAAACCATTTCACATCACAAAAAATACTGGAACACCAACGCCATCTGATGGCAATTCCTAACTTTTTTATTAGGTGGCTTATTCGTATGAAATTGTACAATGGCGTTCATACAATTCAGTAAGATTTGCTTCTCCCCAATGATGGTTGGGTTTAGGGGTGGAGTTGGGAGCACACATTTGATTATATTTAGGATACCTTTGTGCTCTTTTGTAAATGACATTTAGATTACATTTGTGCTCTTCTGTAGATTACATTTGTGCTCTTCTGTAGATTACATTTGTGCTCTTCTGTAGATTACATTTGTGTTCTTTTGTAGATTACATTTAGATTACATTTGTGCTCTTCTGTAGATTACATTTGTGTTCTTTTGTAGATTACATTTAGATTACATTTGTGCTCTTCTGTAGATTACATTTGTGTTCTTTTGTAGATTACATTTAGATTACATTTGTGCTCTTCTGTAGATTACATTTGTGTTCTTTTGTAGATTACATTTAGATTACATTTGTGCTCTTCTGTAGATTACATTTGTGTTCTTTTGTAGATTACATTTAGATTACATTTGTGCTCTTTTGTAGATTACATTTAGATTACTTTTGTGCTCTTTTGTAGATTCGATTCAGATTACATTTGTGCTCTTTTGTAGATTACATTTAGATTATATTTGTGCTCTTTTGTAGATTACATTCAGATTACATTTGTGCTCTTTTGTAGATTAAATTAAGATTACTTTCGTGCTCTTTTGTAGATTACGTTTAGATTACATTTGTGCTCTTTTGTAGAGTACATTTAGATTACCTTTGTGCTCTTTTGTACATTACATTTAGATTACATTGGTGCTTTTTTGTATATTACTTTTAGATTACATTTAGGATTACTTTCGTGCTCTTTTGTACATTACATTTAGATTACATTGGTGCTCTTTTGTAGATTGCATTTAGATTACATTTGTGCTCTTCTGTAGATTACTTCTAAATTACATTTAGAATACTTTTGTGCTCTTGTGTAGATAACGTTTAGATTACATTTAGAACATTTTCGTTCTCTTTTGTAGATTACGTTTAGACTACTTTTGTGCTCTTTTGTAAATAACATTTAGATTACTTTCGTGCTCTTTTGTATATTACATTTAGATTACTTTTGTGCTCTTTTGTATATTACATTTAGATTACTTTTGTGCTCTTTTGTAGATTACATTTAGGTTACTTTCGTGCTCTTTTGTAGATTACATTTAGATTACTTTTGTGCTGTTTTGTAGATTACATTTAGATTACATTTGTGTGCTTTTGTAGATTACATTTAGGATTACTTTCGTGCACTTTTGTAGATGAAATTTAGATTACTTTTGTGCTCTTTTGTAGATTACATTTAGGTTACTTTCGTGCTCTTTTGTAGATTATATTTAGATTACTTTTGTGCTCTTTTGTAGATTACATTTAAATTACATTTGTGTGCTTTTGTAGATTACATTTAGATTACTTTTGTGCTCTTTTGTAGATTACATTTAGATTACATTGGTGCTTTTTTGTATATTACTTTTAGATTACATTTAGGATTACTTTCGTGCTCTTTTGTACATTACATTTAGATTACATTGGTGCTCTTTTGTAGATTAAATTAAGATTACGTTTGTGTGCTTTTGTAGAGTACATTTAGATTACCTTTGTGCTCTTTTGTACATTACATTTAGATTACATTGGTGCTTTTTTGAATATTACTTTTAGATTACATTTAGGATTACTTTCGTGCTCTTTTGTACATTACATTTAGATTACATTGGTGCTCTTTTGTAGATTGCATTTAGATTACATTTGTGCTCTTCTGTAGATTACTTCTAGATTACATTTAGAACACTTTTGTGCTCTTGTGTAGATAACGTTTAGATTACATTTAGAACATTTTCGTTTTCTTTTGTAGATTACGTTTAGACTACTTTTGTGCTCTTTTGTAGATTACATTTAGATTACTTTTGTGCTCTTTTGTAGATTACATTTAGATTACTTTTGTGCTCTTTTGTAGATTACATTTAGGTTACTTTCGTGCTCTTTTGTAGATTACATTTAGATTACTTTTGTGCTCTTTTGTAGATTACATTTAGATTACATTTGTGTGCTTTTGTAGATTACATTTAGGATTACTTTCGTGTTTTTTGTAGATTAAATTTAGATTACGTTTGTGCTCTTTTGTAGATTAAATTTAGATTACTTTTGTGCTCTTTTGTAGATTAAATTTAGATTACGTTTGTGTTCTTTTGTAGATTACATTTGTGCTCTTTTGTAGATTAAATTTAGATTCCGTTTGTGTTCTTTTGTAGATTACATTTAGGTTACTTTTGTGCTCTTTTGTGGATTACATTTAGATTACTTTTCTGCCCTTTTGTAGATGACCTTTTTCCCTTTTAAAATCATACACTTTTATATGACTGAACTCCCTACTAAACTGACAAAATGTAAAATAGTTAAGTTTCCTCATGAGATCAGGTTGGGAATCCACATGAACACTCCAACACATCCAAACATGCACATGCACACGCACACGCACACGCACACGCACACGCACACGCACACGCACACGCACACGCACACACACACACACACACACACACAAAATAAGAATGTGTTGCTTTAACTATTATGAATACTCTTGCTAAAAACTTTTTACAGATCTGCAGGAAATTTCATGATGATAAAATACCCCCTTAACTGTAGTGAGAAACAAGTGTCCACACTGCCGAAATGCTGCACACTGATGAGGGAAGACCCTATCATTCACAGAGTGTGTGGTAAAGATCAGCTTGTTTCTTCATCCTGAACATGTTTGAGGATTGAAATTAAACTGATTGGCTGTATTTCAGAGGTTGAGTCAGAAACAGCTCACATGAGCTCATTTTATGGTGTTTATCATTATAAATTCTTGTTGTATGGAGAGAAAAGAGCTATTTAAAGACTTCTCAACTTCCACAAGAAAATGAGCACCAGATACGAGCGTGAAACAGCATGGGGCAGAGTAAATAATGACCGGATTTTCATCGTCTTTGAACTATTTCTTTACAACCTTGTTCTCCTATTTTTTTCAGGAGCAGAAATTAGCTCAGTGTAAAAAAAAAAATCCAGATGTCTCCAGCATCCCCGCAGATTCATTTTCTGTGTTTTTTCAGGTACAGCAGCAAGAGCGGCTCAGAATGACCTAGATTTGTGGAGGAACGACAGCGGCGGGACGAACCCATGGGGAGCCTGAGAGACGCTCACGGACACTGCAGAACTAGTATTATTATTATATGCTCAAATATTGTCATCTTTACTGTGCATGCTCCTAATTTCACAGAAATATAATTTTATTATCCCTCACTCATATCTAAAGACAATAAATATATATATAAAATGTTACAAAATGCATAAAAAAATAGCAGCAAACACATTAATAACATCAAAATGAATGTATTTAACTATGTTTATTACTTTTTATTGCAGCTTTATTTTTTAAACATAAATATACTTAAGTTTGTCTAAACTGTGCCTAAATGCATAAATATTAATAAATACAGTATGTGTGTCAAAGGTAAGTTGTAGTCTCTGCTCCAAAGCAAAATTATTAAAAATATTTCATAAAATTCAAAGCATATTAAATGCAACTAAATTGTCCACTTTTATGTTCATACCAAAATATTGGCAATAAAGCAGTAAAATAGAACCCAAATAAGAGATGTATTAATTAATACACATACAAACAAACTGCTTGAATATATTTAGAATGTATACATACAAAAATACATAATAAATATAGCTGGACCAGCCTGGAAAAAAAGGGTTTTAATCACGTTTAGAGTATAATAATTATTTGTGGATTTTTTCAGTTTTACTGAAGCATAATATTGACTGAAAGTATTTTCTTTGGTCTTTTTCAGCTCATTTATACATGAATTGTTTATTAATTAAAGAGAAAACAGCTTCAGGGCACTGGGTTTGACAATATTAGCTCATAAAAGCCTGAAATAGTGTTCAAAGTTCAACATGCTGCAATCTCAGCCACACTAATCTTAATCTCAGACACTATTGGGATGTTCAGTGCATGAACTGGAGAGGATTTCACCTCTATCAGCACATATTTGTTACATCAGTTAACTGATTACACATTACGGGTAGTCAATAAAATAATCTCTTTGACTGCAGAGGTAATGTAATCTGACAACTTTTGGATTCCTTTTAGATTACTTTAGTGTTAACCCTTATTTTAACATCACATATATTGAATAAGGATAATTTTGTGCTATTTTGACAAAAAGAAAAAATATCTTCATTGCTTCTCATCAACAAGAGTCTCAACAGCTTCTGTTTAAAGTGTAATGATGGACAGTTAACACACAAACACACACACACAAGATAACACAGAGGCTACGTTTACACTGCAGAAAATGTGGCCCGAATCGGATTTTTTCCCCCTCATGTGATGACAGTGTGAACAGCCCAAACCACATGGAATCTGATCTTTTCAGGTCTTAAATCAGACTCAGATCTGATGTTTTTCAATGTGACCGCAGTGTGAACTGTTATGCTGGATTTCATGTGACTTTTACATAATTTTCGAGCGACATGCGTCATCATTCTGTGCTGCAGACATCATCTACAGCAGCATAGTAGAATGGCACACAGGGCTAATACTTTACCACAGAAAGTTGGTTGTTCATGTTAAATAAATTTTTGGTAACCAATCTGGTCTTGTGCTTGTTAACCAATCTGGTTAACGATTGGGGCACGGGTTGATTGCGACGCCGAAGAGGGGTGTTGCGGATAGGGGATCCGTGCGCAAAGGAGAGGCACTTTTATTTTAAGGAGGAACTTTCTCTTTGAGAAAAAAAGGGCAGGTGCTCAAACACCCAAACCCCCTTCTGCACGTGTCTGTTGTTTATCACAAAGTAAAATGAAATAACTCTGAAGACGGAGTTGGTTTTCTCTGTTGGCAGAGTTCAGTCTGCGGCTGCTCATTAACCCTTGATGAGTTCACTACACCGGTGCTTAGAGCGCCACGTACTGCGGTTGTCATTAATCACAAATGATCAGTGTTTTTAATCACAAGAGACTAATTTTAGATTTCAAATGCAGAAATATACATTAGTAGTGGCAGAACAATTCTTTACAGTTGATGAAATACACCACGGTTGTCTGTGAAAAGGGCAATAATCATATTAAGCATAATCTGACAACGTGCTTCATACAGTGTGCATAATCAGACATTTTGTGCTGTCCGTATCTGTACTTTTGCGCATGCGGGTCAGTTTAGGAACAGGATCTGTTCACACTGCAAATCTGATATTGGCCACATTAATAAAAACAGTGTGAACAGCTATGCAAAATCATCCGATCTGAGAAAAAAAATCTGATTTGAGCACTAAGCCTCGCAGTAACGTAGCCAGATTCTCTCTTAGATTACATATTGTAATCAGAACACTTTTGGATTACATTTAGATTACTTTTGTTCTTTTTGTAGATTACTTTGTATTTGGAATATCTTTGTGCTATTTTATAGATTACATTTAGATTACCTTTGTGTAGATTACTTTTCGATTACATTTAGATTACTTGTGCTCTTTCGTAGATTGCTTTTGGATTACTTTTCTGCCCTTTTGTTGATTACTTTTAGGTTATATTTAGATTAGTTTTGTGCTTAAAATACTTAAATTCCTTTTGATTACATTTAGAATACCTTTATGCTTTTTTGCAGATTACATTCAGATTATTTTTGTGCTCTAGTAGATTACCTTTTGATTACATTTATAATACTTTTGTGTTTTTCATAGATTACTTTTGGATTACTTTTCTGCCCTTTTGTAGATAACTTTTTGATTATTTAGAATAACTGTGTCCTTTTGTAGATTACATTTGTGCTTTTTGTTGATTACTTTTAGATTATATTTAGATTAGATTTGTACCCTTTTTTAAGATTACATTTAGATTACTTTTGTAGATTCATTTTGGATTACATTTATATTACTTTTGTGCTTTTTTATAAATTACTTTTTGATAACATTTAGAATACCTTTATGCTTTTTTGCAGATTACATTCAGATTTTTTTGTGCTCTAATAGATTACCTTTTGATTACATTTATAATACTTTTGTGTTTTTCATAGATTACTTTTGGATTACTTTTCTGCCCTTTTGTAGATTACTTTTTTGATTATTTAGAATAACTTTGTGTCCTTTTGTAGATTACATTTGTGCTTTTTGTTGATTACTTTTAGATTATATTTAGATTAGATTTGTACCCTTTTTTAAGATTACATTTAGATTACTTTTTTAGATTCATTTTGGATTACATTTATATTACTTTTGTGCTTTTTTATAAATTACTTTTTGATTATATTTAGAATAATTTTATGATCTTTTGTAGCTTACATTTAGATTACATTTGTGCTCTAGTGGATTACCTTTTGATTACATTTATAATACTTTTGTGTTTTTCGTAGATTACTTTTGAATTACCTTTTTTGTCCTTTTGTAGATTACTTTTTAATTATTTAGAATAACTGTGGTCTTTTGTAGATTACACTTAGATTACAATTGTGCTTTTTGTTGATTACTTTTAGATTACGTTTGTACTCTTCAATAGATTATTTTTAAATAACTGTTCTTTTTTTGTAGATTACTTTTGGATTACGTTTAATTACTTTTGTGGATTACTTTTTTATTATATGTAAATAACTTTGCGCTCTTTTGTAGATTACATTTTAATTGCTTGTGTGTGTGTGTGTGTGTGTGAGAGAGAGTACATGTGTATGTGTATGTGTATGTGTGTGTGTGTGTGTGTGTGTGTGTGAGTAAGAGAGTATATGTGTGTGTATGTGCAGAGGTCATCTTACAGCAGACACAACACTAAGGAGCACAGGCAGTACAGATCGCTTGCAAACACTCTCGTCTGTCCTTCATCTGCTGATATGAAACTATAATCGCAGAGCTGAACATCCGGAGCTCAATCAGCATCAAGGGCGTTTGCTGGAGAACAAGACCAAGATCACCACACGACCTCGCTCACCTTCAGCATAAACACACACACTCACACGCACACACACACACACACACACACACACACACGCACAATCATACGCACACATTTACACTCATATACATACAGTACACATACACACATTACACACTCATTTACACACACACAGACTCACACATATACATACACACTTATACACAAACACACACATTTAGGCACAAGTACACACACACACACAGATACATTCACACTCATACCTATATATTACACATGCACTCATATACATATATTCATTCACATTTACACACACGCACACACACACACACACACACACACACACACACACACACACACACACACACACTGTAGTGTTCTCTGGCCGAGTGTTTGATGAAGGTTGCATCTCAGTTCTTGTCTGCAATGAGGAATCTAACATCTGCAGGTCAGACAGTCAATCTACGGTTAAACACTGAGAATGATTCAACACACACTGACCCTTAAGTCATCACTCAAGCATCCTCACACACACACACACACACACACACGCACGCACTCACTGCCTCCAGAGTGACCGTGAGGATCTGAGGGACGTTTTTCATGACTGCGCTGCTGAATTTCACACTTAGACTACACACACAGTTAATACACAACACCGAGGGCCAACACACACATCACTGAGACACACTTATGCACTCTCACACACACTGGGTTTTCATGTTTTATGAGGACATTTGGTCCTCAAAATTTGATAATACCCAAACACACACACACACACACACGCACACACACACACACACAGATTAGTCCAGCAGGTCATA
>NC_079445.1:45540645-45743145 GCF_903798145.1 Danio aesculapii | reverse complement strand
CTCTCTTTCATACACACAGGCACACACACTCACAGACACACACAGATGTGCTTCATTCCTTCAGGGCTTTGCTGCGGCCTGATTTCGTGACAGTGTGTGTGTGTGTGTGTTATTGGGAAACTCCTCCTCCGCATTGCTCTGTTCTCTGCTAATGTTTATCTCATGACCTCAAGGCAAGAAAACGTCAAGACAGGTTTAGAATAATAATAGAGCCGCAGTGAAATCACAGATCACACACACACACACACACACACACACACACACACACACACACACACACACACACACACACACACACACACACACATCGAAACACCCACTTCTCTCATCTCTGCTAAAGATGTTTATCACAATATAGTAGCGACAGCTGCTTTCAGAACACGCTTCATGAAGCTTCGAAACCTTTACAAATGTTTGGTTGCGCATCAGTGGTATTGGTGTCTGTAACAAATGTGCGAGGTCACATGATTTCAGTAAACGGGGCTTCGTTACGTCATTACTGCTTTGAAACATTTCGTAAAGTGTAATAGTTCTCCAGTGGGGGGGCGATGACCTGTGTAAGACAATAAAATCCACATAAATCACGCGGCTTCATTCATATCGCCCCCTGGTGGTCAATCACTGAACAGGTTTTCTAGTTTTTCCCTGATCTCGGGGCAGTTTTACAACTTTGTAGATGTGTTAATGAGTCATTTATCAAATGAAAAGGAATGGTATGAAATAGTCTATAGTGGGACTGTTTAGCAGAGCTTACTATAAAAAAAACAATATATAAACCATAAAATGCAGACACTTAAGATTTAATAATATTAGACAGTAGGGCTGCACGATTCATCAAAAAAAGATCCCGATCTCGATTCGACCCCACACACAATCTTTTTATATATATATATATATATATATATATATATATATATATATATATATATATATATATATATATATATATATATATATTTATATAATTATATTTTAGGGGTTTTCACCTTTATTGACAGGACAGTGGAGATTTAAAGACAGGAAAGTGTGAGGAGCAAAGATAGGGGAAGGATTGGCAAAAGACCTCGAGCTGGGAATCGAACTCGGGTCGCCGCGAGCACCTGAGTGCTATATGTTGATGCACTAACCACTAGGCTATTGGTCGCACAGGAACATGAACACCTTCCATTGGTGTTAAAAGTGTCACATACTGTATTTATAAGGTATAATTCACCCAGAAATGTCTATCTGTCTTCATGTAAGGATGTATTTGCGGCCGCGACATCACACGTGAGCTGACCACGAGGCTGTTTGGTTACTGCTGAGAATGCGCGCACGTTCTTGCCAATGACGGCTCCTTTAGTGAACAGAACCTGCATGGGCTGTGGATAACAGGTAATAAAGTTGTAAATAACATTCAGTCTGTTGCACAAAGCGATCGTTTGAGAGCCGCGCTTGAATGATTTGCATGTGTGTGTTTTTCATCACAGTGACGGCAGCCATGAGTAGGGCCAGACAGAATCTGCAGACGTTTTTTGCTATTTCTGCTGACAATTTAGGTAAAAATCTGTGGATTACTGCTGAATTATTTTGGGAGTATCATAACTAAAACCTTAATATATAAAATAAAAAATAATCTCTTTTTAACTTTTATTTAATGTTTAAAATGCTAATCCAATTAGATTCACTTTATTTGGTAAACAAAGCAAGTCTCTCATATCATGTCTCTACTAAAAGATTACTGTACAAACTGCATTATACATAAATCAGATGAACATTTTCATATTAGTCAATAATATTACTGTAATTAATAAAAACTGAATAAATATAGATTTACACACATTTACTCTAGTAAATAAACAGAATTAATGATGGGCTAAAGATCTGCGGAAAATCTGCAGAATTCTGCGCGCGCAGATTCTGTGTGGGCCTAGCCATGAGCCGCACTAGGAAGTGAAAAATCATTTAAACTATCACATCGCATTTTAGAGTTATGATTACGACAAGCATTTCATAAGGTTTTTTCTTTCATAGCTAACACAGTGCTGTGCATGAAAATAAATGTTTAACAGTGTCAGTATAGCTACTCTAGCTTATATAATGTTGAATATAATGCAAGAAGAAATCTGATAATGACAAATGTCTGATTTTACCAGTGAAAACAAACGGTCTACTAATGTTGTCAATGACAGATGACAAGCACATGTCTTAAACATAATAAATCAGCATTATAATTATGAATAGTTATATTCTGATGTCATCACTTTACTGTGAATTAATAAACTGGACATGTTGAAAGTCTGTTCAAGTCCACCATAATGACTGTATTGACCTTATTCTTCAATGCGGAAGTGTGCGCGTTTTTGTGATTGTTTTAGAACTTCCGATTCAGTTGCATATGGTAGAAATGACTAGGAATAATAAACAGCAAAAAACAGTCACACTACTTACTCTACAAACACGTGTTTGTATTAGAATACAGACAAAGTAGAATAATATAATAAGAAAATATTAGTTTGCAACACCAAGAAGCAAAACGAGCTGTTTTTAACGTCTAAAAATGAATGGAAGTGAATGAGACTGGAAGTTTCGAGCCAAAATGATTCAAATGGCTGCGCCCGCTCGTACCCGGAGAATAAGGTGAATAAAATTGAGCATTTTAAGCAACAGTATAGAGGTACACACAGGCCTAATATTAATAGTGTTGTTTTACCATATCGTCACTTTAGAATTATAAGGTTCTACCTGACATTTTTGTCAAAATTTAGTTATTGACATTCTTATTAAATGACAACTTATTTACATTATGGGATGTTTTTTATAAGTTGTTTACATTTTAAGACTATAAAAATGTTGCACACACACTGTTTGCTATATGGATTGCAAAAACTTTGATAATCAATATCTTAAAACCATTCAGAACGCAGACAGAACCTTATAATGCCAAGGTGACGATATATTTGAGAATTAACAATAATAGCCTACTCATATTAACCTTTATTTTACATCTAAAGAATCGTGAGAAAGTCGTGATCTTGATTTTAAGTGATTTGCAATAGTATGATGCATCTCATATTGTCATCTGTATATTATTGTATGTGAATGCTCCTGTTTGTTGGCTGATTGTGATGATAGACTGCAGGTGCTGTGTACAGTTGTTTCACTATTTCTTGAGTGCTTCCATTTGTAATGCTTTACCTGATGAAGACCATGTTGGTCGAAACGTTGTGACATTAAAAGTTTTTTTGAGAGCTAAAGTGGCAGTGTGCTCATTTTCTTTGGATCTTTTTCTACAAATGTTTGTTTTTGATCGAGCACCTGTCTTTGAGATTTTCTGATGTGCGCACACTTCTGTTTTTTGCTTGATTTTAAGAAAATCGTGATTCACATTTTAGCCAGAATCGTGCAGCCCTATTGACAGTATAAGTTAAGCTGAGTGCATTTATAGGTTATACTTTCAATTTAAAGGCTGCAAAATGTTTGATAAAGTCCATACTAATAGTGTTGTCACGATACTGAAATTTAAAAAATGTCCATTTCCCGCTAACATTTGAGCGCTGTTGAGCATGTTCTTAAACAGCGCTGATTTGCCATTGTGTTCAAGTGCTCAACAGAAATGACTGTGATTGGCCATGAAAGTCATCAGTTCATCCACAGATACAGGGACACTGGAGCATTTTAAAGTCACGTCGATCAGCTGGTTTGTCTATAAGCTGACATACGAGCGATCCGCTGATGAATTACGGCTTTAAAACACTCCAGTGCATCTGTATCTGTGCTTACACTCAGTAAACAGCTGATGAGCTTTACGGCCAATCACAGTCATTTCTATACATGAACACAAATGTCAATCAGCGCTGTTTAATACGCTCAAATGTTACCGGGAAATGGACATTTTAAACATTTCGATTGGTACCAGATTCCAGTATCATGACAACAATAAATTCTATTGCATGTTTTGTCTGAGTTTTGTTGCATTTACATGGTTTTGACCAGTAGGCGTCGCTAGCATGGTGCGTTTTGAATCAAAGATGTGAATTATTTTGCGAAGCAATTGACTGAACTGTTTTGAAGCTTTAAAAGCTTTGATTCTCCCATCACTATGATATAATAGCTTTCTGCAAATTGCTAAATAACTTAAATCAGTTACTATTTTTGGTATACAGAAAAAACTCATCAGCCCAAAGCACTCGAAAAGTTTGTGAAAAAGATAAATGTTTACTGACATGGCTAATATTTTACAAATCAGCACTCATGTGCACCACATTTATGCATGTCGGCAAACTTGCCTTCATCAGGGTGACAATATTCAGGGGTTACTAGATACCTTGGTAGATTAATTCATTCATTTTCATTTGGCTTATTCCCTTTATTTATCTGGGGTCACCCGAGCGGAATGAACCACCAACTACTCCAGCATATGTGTTACACAGCAGATACACTTCCAGCTGCAACCCAGTTCTGGGAAAACACCCATGCACTCTCACATTCACTACGGCCAATTTTAGTTTATTCAATTCCCCTATAGCGCATGTGTTTGGACTGTGGGGGAAACCCATGCCAACACAGGGAGAACATGCAAAGTCCACACAGAAATGCCAACTGTCCAGCTGGAATTCAAACCTGCGATCTTCTTGCAGTGAGGCCACAGTGCTAACCACTGAGCCACCGTGCTGCCTATTCCTTGGTATATCTGCCTATAAATATAGCCATCAAAGCTAAACTTAAGTGTTTCCACCATTGTCTGATATACATAGTGTGTTTTCAAACATCATCTTCAGTCGGCCATATTGGAGAGCAGGAAGTAAACAATGCCACTTAATCAATTGCACATTCAGTTAACATATGCTGATTATTGCTACTGAAAATGATCAATAACAAGCATGTTTTGGGCTATACTAAATCTAAAACAAGTCTAATACTAAACTAAAACTGAATAAAAAACATTTAAAGAACTAAAGACTACCAAAGTATTAACAAATCAAGCAGAAAAGAGAAAAATGGGACAAAACTTTGAGTCAGTTTGTGGTTCCAAAGCAAGAATCTTGACAGCATTTAAGTTTATTCTTATTAGTTCAATTTTGTATTCAAGTAGGTTAATTATTCGTTTCATATACCAACTAATACTGCTCATGCATATATTTTACCACCTATAAAATTAATTTTTTCGAAATATTGCAGACTCTTCATGCTTAATGTTACTGAGAAATACTCTATATGATTTAGCACGTTCACCCCATTGTCTATACAGCACGAATAAGCAGAATTGTATATTCTGTCGTACATTATTTGAGTAACCCATGCTGTTTACGTCCACATATCGCAAATATGGCCGCACATACGGGTAATTGAGTAGTCCTCGTGTTTGTAATCAGCTTTAACAAACTTTTGTAACACTATAGGTAAGACAGCTGCTTACATAAATCAACAACAACAGCATTTCAGCTACTTACCTGATCTGAAGAATAATATCCACCATAATCTGGAGAATTTTGGATGTTTTCGCAAAAGTAATCAATCACCTGTAATCACGAAAGATCGTCTCTCCAACCGTCAGAGTCATCCGCGATATACAAACAGACGAGCCGCAGCACGGGTCGCATGACGCGCAAAACTGTGTTCCTCCGCAATGCACATGTAGTTCTGTGATTTAAACACTAGAGGGACACAAGTTACAGTGTAGTGTTAAATTATTGACTAACATGTAGTCATTTAGCTCAGTGGTTCCCAAACTGGGGGTCGCGACCCCTGCGGGGGTCGCAGAATAATTTCAAGGGGTCACGAGAGTTATTTAAAAATTGTGTAATTTTCAGTGATTATAATAAATATTTTTCAGTAATACAAGTGAAAGCTAATATTTTCAGATTTTTAAAAAGATATTACTGATTCATAAAGTATTTAGGACACATTCGGGCAGAATGCATCTTTGTACTTGGAACGCAGCGCTCAGGAACAGTTTAAAACTGTTGTCATGTCAACTTGCCGCAGTAAACAAAGCCTTCAACGCTTGCCCCGCCTTCGCGCTCTTCTTATTGGCCCACTGCTCTAAGAACTGAACACGAATGATTGGTTAAAATCAGCTGTCAATCACTCAGTCAACGCCTCCTGTCTTCAGATGACAGGAGCTACAACCGCGAAAATGTAAAGCGCTGAAGACGAGAGAATGAAAACAACACTGACAGATTTTGTCTTAGAAACACCTAAAGCTACAAATATTGGCACATCTGATTACTGATCATGTGCTGAATGTTAATCCACCAGCTATACTTATTGAAGAGTGGATAAAAGACCTCCATTGGCTTCAAGTCTGCTATGAAAATAACTAGCATTCACTGTAAAGTCTGTGGGATATCTTTTGGGATATCCGTCCGTGTATCTTTTGGTCACTCAATTATGTTATAAAAATGTCTTTTCTTGTGATAACGGGATTTCATTAAGACATATTTTCCTCACGCATGCATATTTATTTTTTTGCTTGTTAGTTTTGATTAGTGTTGATTTTCAAATGCAATAAATCTGTTCATAAAACTTGTAGTAACAGTGCGATAATTGGTGGGAGCCACTAAATTTTGGCTGGTGCGTCTACATTTTTAAAGTTAGAAGCACCAGTGTTACCAAGCAAAAATGTTAATTTCGAGCCCTGTAATCTATAGTAAATATAGTTAAAATATTGTGAACAGCTTAAAAAAAAGCTATTTTTATTGTTTGTATATGCTTTGGTAGTGGGGGGTCGCGAGTTCTTGACGATCTTACAATGGGGGTCGCGGGTTTAAAAGTTTGAGAACCACTGATTTAGCTGATGCTTTGATCAAAAGTGACTTTATATCAAATCTTTAATAACGATTAACAAGTATTATAATTGATACAAAACCCTCAACATACTTTAAACAGAGGATTAAACTAGTTTTAACAATTGTAACTCCTAAATTAAATGATAAACATTCAGTCATTTTCCTTCAGCATAGTCCCTTATTTATCAGGGGTCGCCACAGTGGAATGAACCGCCATGATAAACAGTTGACCAAATGGTTATTTTAAATGCTAATATTAGTAGTACATCAGAAAAATACTTATTATTATCACATCAGAACTGAAATATTCCTGATTTTGCTTATTTGTGTTATTTAGAATTAAGTGGTTATGTAGAATTATGTTATTTACTCACACCATTTCGAAAGTTTCACATATTGTATTTTATTAAATACTGCAATCACTTGAAATGCTGTCTTAACCCAATGGCGTCACATATGGACAAACCCAACATTGGGTTAAATTTTTCAATTAAATTTCAATGACACTTTATTAAGCAAATGATTAGATTTGTCCATATTTGAGCCAGGATACAACAACCCAGCATTTTATAGAATGAAGGACCCCATAGCTATTGCTATTGAAATACAGGACATAAAGGACCCTCACACACACATTTATATCTGCAGACCAACATTAATGACACAAAGACCCTCACACACACACACATTTATATCTGCAGACCAACATTAATGACACAAAGACCCTCACACACACATTTATATCTGCAGACCAACATTAATGACACAAAGACCCTCACACACACACATTTATATCTGCAGACCAACATTAATGACACAAAGACCCTCACACACACACACATTTATATCTGCAGACCAACATTAATGACACAAAGACCCTCACACACACATTTATATCTGCAGACCAACATTAATGACACAAAGACCCTTACACACACATTTATATCTGCAGACCAACATTAATGACACAAAGACCCTCACACACACACATTTATATCTGCAGACCAACATTAACGACTCAAAGGCCCTCACACACACATTTATATCTGCAGACCAACATTAACGACACAAAGACCCTCACACACACATTAATATCTGCAGACCAACATTAACGACACAAAGACCCTCACACACACATTTATATCCGCAGACCAACATTAATGACACAAAGACCCTCACACACACATTTATATCTGCAGACCAACATTAATGACACAAAGACCCTCACACACACATTTAAATCTGCAGACCAACATTAATGACACAAAGACCCTCACACACACATTTAAATCTGATATAACTGCTATTTTCATGTATAGCACATCTTTTTTGCATTGTTATTTAATATGTCTTGTTTAAATACACTATCAACAGCAGCTTTGCTAATTGTTTTCTTGGTTTTCTATTTCCACCAGGGGATTCTCATCCCGAGACCTCTAGAGATTGTGCAGCGCCAATGATGTGATCCAAATCCTGTGAAGAGATGATGCCAACCATAGAGGACTACTAGAAGTCTCCATAATCCTGGACCAGGCCGTATCCTGAGCAGATACTGTGGCAATCATGAAGATTGGAGAGTGAGTGGGATCTCAGTGACAGACGAGTCTCCGCATTGATCCTGTGGCCAGCCTGAACACCCGACGGTGACCTACTCACACCTGCAGCTTCTCCATGATGGATGTTGATGGGGGTTGGGGTGGAATTCCGGGAGTTTTCCGGGAGATAGAACAATACAGGAGATGGGTCTGAAGTACAGGAGACTCCCGGGAAAAACAGGAGTGTTGGCAGGTATGGTTTATGCAGATATTTTCCTTATCTTAAATAAAGCTCATCCAACTCAGTTGTACGCATGTTTTTAATGCACATTTTCAGAATATATGCACATCTTGGGATTTCCATGAAGCTTTTTTTATGCAATATTCTAAAATGCACTTAAAATGTGTAAATATTTTTGCTGCTTGTTCAAACCGCTTGTTTAAAATGAGCCAAAACAACCCAGTTCTTCAGATTTCTGCATTTGTATTAAGTTCAATCCTCTTAAAGTCCACATGAACCCGAAGCTGCCATCTTTTTTTCCCGTATTGTGATGCAGTTTCTAAAGAAACACAATATGAAATGAGAAAAGAGTGGGCGTGGCTCATTTTATAGCTACTGCGAGCTGATTGGATGTAGGAAAGTAGGCGTTTCATTCAGAAAGATTGTGTAAAAGGGTTTGGGGAGAGCAGGGCGACTCATTTTACTGATCCCCCTCCTCAGCTGCCCTCCTACCCCGTCTGCTGTTCACTTTCACTTTCTTCCGCGACTTCCCAACCCTCTTCACTTTCATCCACGACAAACTCCTCCCCATTTCTGTTTTATGTCAAAACTGACATCTGGAGGGGCGTGGCTAAGTATGTTAGCCACGCCCAATACCTCAGACAGACCTAATCTAAGAATATAACTGACAATAAACAGGAAGTGCATTTTCAGATTTCAATTAAAGATCAGAGGGTAAACCATTATTTTTTTCTTAATGATCTGCACAGATGAATTGTTCACCACAAAACTAGCAATGTGAGCTAACAACATCAACATGGCTAGTTTTGATCTCATATGCACTTTAAGGAAAAAAATGAACTCAATCGGATTGTGTCGGGACAACATGAAGGAATTGTTTTGGTTCAACAGTGAAGCCGGGATTTTTTGGAGATGACTGAATGTTCGTTTTCAGGTGAACTGTGCCTTTAAACACTAAGGAAGAGTTCATTTCCCTCTGTCTGTTTGGCCCAGCGGGACGCCCGAGGCTCTGAGCTGTGATATGCATCAGCGTTCACTCCCTCTCTCCACGTGTGTATTTTTGGAAGTGGATTTCCAGGAGTCACACACACACACACACACACACACACACACACACACCCATCAGCCGCTCTGACCTCACCAAACCAGATCAGGGCTGTTCTCTGCACATTCCCACGTCACAGTGATTCATTTCTGAGACAGAGTTAAACACTTATGTTCAGTGAGTGCTTTTGCAACTGTGTGTGTGTGTGTGTGTGTGTCACATTGCAACTGATGTGATTTCGCAAGCACTTTCTGACTGAGACTTTCTAAATCAGTGTGAACTCAAACACTGCATCTGTGCATCTCTCATGGGAATGTGTGTTTGCATACTATAGTTATGTATAGTGGGCGGCACGGTGGCTCAGTGGTTAGCACTGTTGCCTCACAGCAAGAAGGTCACTACTTCTGGTCTCGGCTGGGTCAATTGGTGTTTCTGTGTGGATTTTGAACGTTCTCCCCGTGTTGGCATGGGTTTCCTTGGCGGTTGCTGGTTAATTCCGCTGTGGCAACCTCTGAAGCTGTGTTCATACTAGATAAATCGCGATATTTGCGCGTAAATAGCCACATGAACATCTGAGTTTACTCGCTTCATTCGAGCATCAAATTCACTTCAGAACAGACGTGGATTCGCGTGATGGGCAGGGCTTCTGTCTGCCCGGTGACTCTACCTTCGTTGCTAAAAGGCTAATGTGATACACACAACATGTATATACAATTGTGTTGTTTTGTTTATATTGGATAGGGTTAATAGTTGTAAAATATGTTCGAGCATTATTGGTTAAGTAGCAGATATTTAAGTTTTCAAGGAGAGGACTTTTATTTTGACACTTGATCCGGGGAATTTACCACGGTGAACTGCGCGCTCCCTCAGATCGCCAGAGGAGCAGACGTGACTCTGTGGTTTTGATTCTATTAACCTGTTTTACAGTTTTACAGTAATCTGTCTGCTGGGTCTCCGGAGGCGGCAACACTAGCATGGATTTTATTAAGAAAATAATGTGCTTTAAGAAGGCTGAAATACAGCGTCGATATGTTTGAAGCCGTGTCTGAGTCCACTAGATCCTTTCAGAGGTGCATCCAGCTCTGTGAGCTCATAAACTCCTCCAGAAACTGAACCTGGATGATGGAAGCTTTCAGCGGTGCTTCTGACTGAGCCGAGCCCAGTTTGATCACCTGTTGTCGGTGTCGGCTGGAGGATCATGCCCCCACAAGAGCAAGCTCCTGATTGGTTAACGTGGCACGAATGTTCGCTGAAGTTCAGATTTTCGAACTGAACGATTCATTTTCGGATTTAAGTGTGTCAAACGCGCAAAACGCTCAATTCGCGTGCCATTCGCAAAGCGCTATTTGCGTAATTCACGTCATTCGTGCTGCGCCATTCGCACCGCAGGATGTCTATTTGTGCGTTTCCATTGACTTAACATGTAAATCACTCGTGCTTGACGCGCGTTCCGCGTCTGGTGTGAACACAGCATTAAATAGAGACTAAACTGGAGGAAAATGAATGCATGAATGAAAAAACTGGTGTATTGTAGTATAATATACCATATAGTAGAGAATTACAGTATAATTGGCTATGTTACTTGTACAGATCAATTACTATATTACCATAGCAACAATAAAATTACCACAACAGATTATAACCAAAGAGCTTAGAATCATTAAGAGGCGACACTCAGCAGAACGTTCCAACAGCAGCACCCAGCAACAGCCCCGTGATTCCGCCATTTTGGAGTGAAAGCGGTCAGCTATCCATTAGATCTTATTGCTGTCACGATGGCAAGCAGCTGCTTTGTTTTTTATTTATTTATTTAAAAATTAAAGCTGAGACACAACCTGAAAGACGACAATACAACACTTACTATCACAATCATCAGCACTTTTAATAGTTTATTTTACAGACGTATAATATGCTGTTGTTCTATTGGAATTTTCATTCCAACATGGCCGCCGCGCCATCTAGTGGCTGTTTCCCAAACCGCACTAGAGTGTCGCTTCTTGGTGATTCTATTCTAGGCTGCGTCCGAAATCGTCTACTACTAAGTAGGTACTGCATTTGAATTTAAACGTACTACTCTGCCATTAAAAAAGTACAATCTATACAGTATGAATGTGAAAAGTATGAATGGAATTCGGACATACTACATCCACCATTTTGTCATGGTCACGTGACCTACCTGCGTCAGTTGTGTCGCTTTACTACCATTCATGAATTCTCTCGCGGGGCATCATGAGATAACGCAGCGTGCATGGGCACTTCAGAATCTCGCCGGAAGTAGTAAGTCATCTGGGTACTTTTCGCAGGGGCGTAGCAACAGGGGGGGATACATCCCCCCCACTTTTAGAGACAGACCATTTAGAAACAGGTGATTAATAATATGAACATATGATCTCATACAGCCATCCCCCCACTTTTAAAATGTCCGCTACGCCCCTGACTTCTCGTATTCTGATTTTCGAATTCTAGGAATTCGGACACACTACTCTGCACGCATACTGATTTTAGCATACTGCATAGTATGGAAGTATGCCATTTGTTGTTATCTTTCATATAGGAGTGTTGGGTAAAGTTCCTTTTAAAAGGATCACATAACAATCTTGCATTACTTCTTTCAAAATTAAATAAACATTTCAGTTACTTTATAATAAAAGTAAGGCATTGCATTTGTGAAAAAGTAACTCTGAATAAGGTGGCGCAGTGGGTAGCACAATCGCCTCACAGCAAGAAGGTCGTTGGTTCAAGCTTCGGCTGGGTCAGTTGGCGTTTCAGTGTGGAGTTTGCATGTTCTCCCCGTGTTGGCGTGGGTTTCCTCCAGGTGCTTCGGTTTCCCCCACAAGTCCGAAGACATGTGATATAGGGGAATTGAGTAAGCTAATTTGGCCGTACTGTATGTGTGTAATTGAGTGCGTATGGGTGTTTCCCAGTGATGGATTGCAGCTGGAAGGGCATCCGCTGCGTAAAACATAGGCTGAATAAGTTGGCAGTTCATTCCGCTGTGGCGACCCCTGATTAATAAAGGGACTAAGCCGAAAAGAAAGAAAGAAAATAACTAGTGATGCACTTCCTCCTGAAGTGAAAACTTTTTTATACACTTTGGTCGTTCATTTATATGACAAAACGATGAAAATATTTTACTAAAATGAGGTTTAAGTGTATACTTAAACAGTGTTTTCAAAGCTATACTAACGGTTAGCATTTCGGCAACCTTTAATAATAAAAGCAATGTGAGTTACAGCCAGATTACTTTTTCAAGTAACTAATAAAGTATCATATCAACAAGAAAATATCGAAGTTACTTTGTCAAAAATATAATGGATTACTCAATTAAAAAGTAATGCAAGGTTTTAATGTAAGTAATTTACCCCAACACTCCACTATACCAGCCTAATCTCACGAGAAAACGTTAGTATTTTACGTTTTGTCAGTTTAGTGGCTAATTCGTATTTCGTAATTCGTATTTTAAAAAGGAGGCGTGGCACCTAACCCCACCCCTAAACCCAACCGTCATTGCGTGATGAGCAAATCGTTCTATATTGTACGATTTAGATCATACAAATTAATACGAGTTAGCCACTAAATCAACAAGTTACAAATTGCTGTGAGATTGTGTTGACTATACAGTACAGTGTTCAGAGTGCATGTTGCTTTTTTATTTGGCATAAAAGCTCAAGTTGAATGTCTCCAATACATTTGTTTACCACCAAAAACAATTCTAATGAAATGCCAACATTATTAAAACAGTCAGAAAACACACATGCATTGGTCAGA
This sequence comes from Danio aesculapii, assembly GCF_903798145.1. Taxonomy (NCBI): domain Eukaryota; kingdom Metazoa; phylum Chordata; class Actinopteri; order Cypriniformes; family Danionidae; genus Danio; species Danio aesculapii. The sequence goes on along the minus strand of NC_079445.1, from coordinate 45,729,786 downwards.
ATCATGCTCCAACATGTTTAAAAGAAAGAAAGAAAGTTGTCCTGTTCTCCCTCCTCATGCCCTTGTGTTCACCTTGTGTTTTCAGATGTTAGTTTTGGGCTTTGTCCTCTTTCTTTGAACTGTAATGGAAAGGAAGAAAGGAAAGAGAGTCAGTCGTCCTGTGTGAACAGATGTGAGCGATCATCTCTGCAGGCCTGGCCTCTTTCCCTCGCGCCTGGAAATAAATCCTTTAATGGATCCACCACTCCAGTGTGTGTGCGTGTGTGTGTGTGTAATGGTGGGTGTGCCGGCTACTGGGTTACTGGAATTCTCCCAGCGTCCCCAGGGAACTGACGGCTGTGTGTTAGACTAAATTAGGGATCCCGTCAGAAGAGTCTGGAGCATCATTACTGACCGGCGCAGACAGGAAAGAACTGACAGAGGGCTTAATGGAAACCCCATGTGCTGCTCAAACAAGACAATCTGCTGTAGCAACCAACCAGCAGCTTCAATACCCCATCAAATTAGTTCCTGATAGAAACTGGTGCTGCTTTCGAATGAGATTTGACACTTCTCCACCCTGTGATGACTATTCAACACTTATATCGAGTTGTCCGGTGGTTTAGATTTGATGTGCACTTTAATGCTGGTGTCCTTCAGACTGACAGCAGATGCCGGAGCAGGATTCACGGCCACACCTCACATCACTCAGATAAAGGCCACGGTCAGTTCAGCTCCTCTGTTGAGCTGTCAGACACTAAAGCCTCCAGCGCCGCCACTCTCAACTGTGTTTGTTTGGACATCTGACACATTTGTGCTCTTTCCTTCAACAGAGATGCAGATGCTGGATAGATTAGACATTTAAAGGGCACCTATTATGCAGAAATCCCTTTCATAAGGGGTTGTGTGTGTCAGCAGTGTGTGAATATCTCCAGCCTCTGATGGTAAACATGAATTAATTGTGTTTGTTCTAATCAGACTTGATGAGTGAAACACTTTGATTGGCATTCTCTCTTTGTACGTGTCATCAGAGCGGGGAAAGCCCCGCCCACTAGTGCCCATCTCTCTCTCATTAGCATAAACAGCAGCCCTGAGTGAGAAGCAGCCGTCTGTCCATTAGCCATTAGAGTGTTTGAGCTGCTGAAGATAATGTCAGCATAGACTAAGAGGATTATAGATGGCGACAGGAGCGACATAGACTGACAGAAGCATCAAGCACACACTCACACTGAAGCACACGTGCACACCTGACCAGCACTGACAACACACACACTGCTGCTTTACATCTGTCACTATGCTGATGCACAGGCGTCTGTAGCTCCGCCCTCTTCTGAAAAGTGCACAATCTCATTTGAATTTAAAGCGACAGTCACCAAAACACCACAATTAGGATCAAACCTGAAAGAGTCAGTTTCAGAGAGTTAGAAAACATTATTTATAGGGTATTTTGAACTAAAACTACACACACACTCATTCTACCCAGCCAAGGCTTGAACCAGCGACCTTCTTGCCGTGAGGCAACAGCACTACCTACTGCGACACTGCGTCACCTAAATAGTATTTAAATATATTTATATACTATTAAACCACACTGAACTGAGCTCAACTGAACTTAAACTCTCAAAACTGAACTGACACTGTTCCTATTTACTATGATCTTCTATGTGAAGCTGCGTTGACACAATCTACATTGTAAAAGCGCTCTACAAATAAAGCTGAATTGAATTGAATATTTATACATTTTAATACAAGAATTGTTGGGCTGTGAAGTAAAATATTAAACTGTGTATGGAAAGCATCGTCAATGCACCGCGATGCACCGAGATGTCGAATTGAACCCAATTGATGGCATGATAATCATGACTGAACCATCAGTGTAGGTTCACTACTGTAATGAAATAAAAATACTTAAGGCAATGTTTTCTAGTCATTGTTAAACATTAATAAATAAATTAGGAAATTATCCATGGCAAATATTTACTTTCAGCCCACTAGCCTCAATAAAGTTTGGTTTTCAGCCCTTCATTAGAAATAGTTTGGGCACCCCTGATCTAGAGACAGCAGAGACACATTTTGTTAGCTCACATTGTCATTACTAAGGTGAATATTTATTCTGTGCAAGTTAATCTACTCAGAAATATAGTTTGTTTTGGTCATTTTCAATCGAAGTCTGACTATTTGCTTCCGGAGGAAACCCACGCCAACACAGGGAGAACATGCAAACACTATACAGAAACACCAACTGACCCAACCAGGACTCTTCACATTGAAGATTATAGTAAATTGAAATAGTGTTCAGGTTTCAAAGTTCAGTTCAGTTTAGCTCAGTTCAGTGTGGTTTAATAATCACTACTGAGAGTCCAAACACTGAAGAGCAAATCCATCGATGCGCAGCTCTATAGATCCTGAACCATGCAAGCTAGAAACGACAGTGAAGAGGAAAAAACTTCACCAATTGGCGACAGCTCAGTGCTAACCACTGAGCCACAGTGACGCCACGTTTTATTTATTATTAATCAGCCTTTTTCAGTCTCCAGACTCACAAGATCCTTCAAAAATCCCTGTTATATGATGATTTACTGATGCCGAAACATTAGTGATTATCATCGATGTCCTGAACAGCTCGTCCTGAGATAAATGTTACGAAGCAGTTTCACTTGACACAATGTCATATTCACCGTCACTCATAAAGATAAGACCCTAAAGGTCAGTCCGTCACCTCGAAACAGGACAAACCACATTCATTTCTCCAGCAGAAACACAAAGAGAACCGGTTCAGATGTCTGAAATCAGATCAGGTCGGTGTAATAAACACACACACACACACATACACTCACTCACTACTCTAATGCTTCCTTCATGTATTACAACATCCGCTGGAAAACACCAGAATAGATAGGAGAACTACAGAATGTTCCAGCGCTCTTCAGATAACACAGAGAGTGACATCTGTGTTTTATCATCCGTCACTATTCAACCGGCCAGAGAAAACAAAAACACTGCAGTGCTCTTCTACACTGTGCAAAGAGATTGGGTTGCTTTAGCTGAATAAAACCCATTGCTTTTAGAGTAATACATTGATTTTACTTTATGAAATGTAGTAAACCCATTGCTTTAAAAGTTATTAGTTGACTTTAAATAAAAAAGTGGGTAGACCTGTTTCTTTTAAAGTGATTAGTTTGACAGGCGAATCGGTGAAGCGACAGCAGTAATGTGGTGGATGTACCGGTCCGTTGTGGTGAAGAAGGAGCTGAGCCGAAAGGCAAAGCTCTCGATTTACTGGTCAATCCACGTTCCTACTCTCACCTATGGTCATGAGCTTTGAGTCATAACTGAAAGGTCAAGATCTCGGATACAAGTGGCCGAAATTAGTTTCCTCTGCTGCTCCTCCACATCCAGAGAAGTCAGCTGAGGTGGCTCGGGCATCTGTTTCGGATGCCTCCTGGACGCCTACCTAGGGAGGTGTACCAGGCATGTCCCACTGGGAGGAGGCCTCGGGGAAGACTCAGGACAAGCTGGAGGGACTATGTCTCTCGGCTGGCCTGGGAACACCTCGGGATCTCCCCAGAGGAGTTGAAGGAAATGTCTGGGGTTCTCTCCTAAGACTGCTGCCCCTGCGACCCGGCCCCGGATGAGCGGATGAAAATGACATGACATGACATTAGTTGAGTTTACTTTAAAAAATGAGAGTAAATCAATTGATTTTAAAGCAATTAGTTGACTTTGCTTAAAAAAAAGTGAACTCATTGGTTTTTAAGTTGACTTTACTAAAGAAACTGTAGTAAACTGATCGGTTTAAAAGATATTAGTTGACTTTACTTGAAAAAATGAGTAAACTCGTTGTTTTTAAAGTGATTAGATGACATAAAAATGTAGTAAACCAATTGGTTTTAAAGTTATTAGTTGACTTTGTGCTAAAATGTGAGTAAACCCATTGGTTTTAAAGTGCTAAGTTGACTTTCCTTTTAAAAACGTGATAAACCAAGTTGACTTTGCTATAAAAAGTGCAGTAAACCGATTGGTTTAGAAGGTATTGTTGACTGTACTGTCAAAAGTGAGTAAACCTGTTCGTTTTAAAGTGATTATTTAACTTTACTTTAAAAATTGAATAAAATAATTAAGTAAATGAGTTATGTGCATAATTATATAAATTCTATCACTCTCAGACACACACACACACACACACACACACACACACACACACACACACACACACACACACTTTTTCCAAAAACATTGATTGAATTTTAATTTTAAAAATAAGTATAAATCTGGGTCTAAGAAAAGCTAAACAATAACATCTAAAGAGCATTTGTAGTTAAGATACGACTGCATGAAGGTGAAAAGTGCGCAAGACTATTTTTGTGTGACCTTCATATGACAAGCGGGTGTGTGTGTGTTTGTGTGTGTGCGTGTTTGTGTTTGTCAGGACTGAGCCAGATAACACTGGCCATGAGCCAAAAACCATAGCATTCATGCTAATTTCTCTCGTCTGTCATCAGGAGCGACGCCAAACATGCTAAACCTGAAGATGTCTTTCACATCTCATGATGAGCTGTGGTTTATCTCACATTCACAGAAAACACACCCCTGTCACTCCAAGATCTTAGATCAGTAAATATAACCTGACACCAGATGTTTGAGGTTACTGTGGAAAGTTTTTTAGACTGGATTGGTCGCATTGCTTTCGTTGAATTCATCTGTTTACGTTCTTGAAACTCAATCAAGCAGAATTTGTCCAGAAAACTACATTACCCATGATGCTGTGCAGAAAATCCACCAATCAGTGAGTCGCAGTGGGCAAAGTGTGCTAAAATAGATCTTTAGCTCCGCCCACTCTCTTGAAGCACAGCCAATGACATAATCAAGGCTCAGGGGCTAGCCCTGTGGCTTCACATCAAGAAGGTCGCTGGTTCGAGTCCTGGATGTTGTGTTTGTTTTCCAGCAATACTTCAGTTTCCCCTCAGTCCTGCTCTCTGATCATCTTATGAAGCTGTATTGGAGAAGTGGACTAAAGGCTGGACTCTACTTCTGGTTAAGCTGTTTAAAACATTTGCTGGAATAGTTGGCGGTTCATTCTGCTGTGGTGACCCCTGATAAATAAAACAACTAAGTAAAATTAATAAATGAAGTAGCCAATGCCATACAGATAGAGAATGTGAAGGAAGCCACCTTTGTGCAATTATCTTTATATAATTCTAGTTCTGCATGCTAAGCCTGTCGGGACATGCTAACGCAGTTTGGTGATATTGCGTTAGATTGCAGCACTGTGCATTATGTGACCAAATCTGGACGTTCAAAACTTCATTTGATGCTGCAAACACCCTTCAGAAACATGGAGATGGATTCCCCGGCGAAGGCTTATTCCATCATGTTCAGAGCGTTGCATCTCCTCCTGAAGTGTTTGGCAGGTTGGATGCTGTTGTCTTGGCAACGTGTTTCCCTCCTCCGGCGCGATGCTTTGATTCGCTGTCAGGAGAGGAAACATTCAGCTCACGGTTCACGACATCCACAAACACACTTCATACACGACGCGTTTCAGAATTAAACTGGGAATACACACAATCATGTGGGCGTACGGATATTAGAAACACATGACATAAGAGATGATCCTTGCACCATCAGTAAAGAGAAAATCAGATCATTGATTTGTAATCGACAAAATGTCTGCTTAATTGAGAGCTTGCGGACTTTAGCACACAGATTACCTGTGGAAAATAGACGGAGGGGGGCTGTGATGAAAGATGTTCGCTGATATTTGTAAAACTAGCTTTGCTTCATTGGGGTCTGAATCAGAAGGCGACAGTATTGTATATTCATATTGTAGGAGTCAGAGGCTTCAAAGCGCCGCGTGTTTCAGATAAAGACATCAAAGGCTCTTTCATATGCAAATCGCTGCAGCAGTGCTTAGTATAAATAAAAAAACATGTTTCAGTATCCACGTCACAATTATTCAGAAGCACGACTCTATGGAGGATTAAGAAGAAGTGTTGGGCATTTAATGCCAATGAAAGGGAATGAATGGATGAAGCTGGAGACAACTCAGACCATGACAAGTTCATATTTCTGAAATGAGGAAAACTGAGAGATGGAACTAGTCACTGGAAAACGTTTGTTACGGTTATGCATTAGATGTCATAAAGTAGCCTTAGTGCAACCAGGCCTTGAACACTACTGCTACACAACACTACAGCTTTTAACAGATAAAAATATTATTTATAAACATAGTTAACCTGCAGTTATATAGTATATAGGGGATGTCTATGTACATGTTTAATGAAGTGTTATAATGAAACGCTGCTTGATAAAGTAGCCACATCTCCAACACTACAAAAGCCACACCCAAAACAGTACAGAGGCCACACCCTAAACACTACAAAAGCCACACCCAAAACACTACAGAAGCCACACCCAAAACAGTACAGAGGCCACACCCTAAACACTACAAAAGCCACACCCAAAACACTACAGAAGCCACACCCCCAACACTACAAAAGCCACACCCAAAGCACTACAAAAGGCACACCTAAACACTACAGAAGCCACACCCCCAACACTACAAAAGTCACACCTCCAAAACTACAAAAGTCACACCCCCAACACTTCAGAAGCCAGACCCAAAACACTACAGAAGTCACACCCAAAACAGTACAGAGGCCACACCCCCAACACTACAGCGGCCACACCCAAAACACTACAAAAGTCACACCACCAACACTACAGCGGCCACATCCAAAACACAACAGAAGTCACACCTCCAACACAACAGTAACCACACCCTCAAACACAACAGTAGCCACACCCACAACACAACAGTAACAAAACCCACAACACAACAGTAACCACACCCTCAAACACAACAGTAGCCACACCCACAACACAACAGTAACAAAACCCACAACACAACAGTAGCCACACCCTCAAACACAACAGTAGCCACACCCCAACACTACAGCGGCCACACCCAAAACACTACAAAAGTCACACCACCAACACTACAGCGGCCACATCCAAAACACAACAGAAGTCACACCTCCAACACAACAGTAACCACACCCACAACACAACAGTAACCACACCCTCAAACACAACAGTAGCCACACCCCAACACAACAGTAGCCACACCCCAACACTACAGCGGCCACACCCAAAACACTACAAAAGTTACACCACCAACACTACAGCGGCCACATCCAAAACACAACAGAAGTCACACCTCCAACACAACAGTAACCACACCCACAACACAACAGTAACCACACCCTCAAACACAACAGTAGCCACACCCTCAACACAACAGTAACAAAACCCACAACACAACAGTAACCACACCCACAAACTCTAAGTATCATTAGAGCTGTAAGTTGATTGGTGGTCGAGTGATTTGTTTCTTGTTTTCATCGATGAACATTAAACATGGTGAAGAGATTATTTGTGCTTAAACTTCAGACTTGACCATTGATTTACTGTTTGAACTGTTTCTCTGTGTCAGTGAGCTCATGGAGGACGTGTGTTTCCAGACCGAGGCCTGACGGACGGCTTGTATTTTTAGTGCAGATGTACGTCGCAGCGTTCACATTTCAGCTGGACTAAATAAATCAAACTAAACGCAGAGTTTCTGCAGGAGGACAGCTGGAGCGGACAAACACACAAGCATGCCCTGCTCTCATGTTGGACTGTATTTTTAGCGTCGCGGCTCTCGCGTCTGTGTGTGACAGGATTGAGGTGTAATTAAATCAGTGCACCATCTGTGTGTGTGAGAGAGAGAAAATAAACAGGCACGGGCTCACGTTAATAGAAGATGATGCCTGCTTTTACCTGCATGCAAAGCCCCTGTGACCTGAGCACAATCACACTTTAAATATGAAGAGCTCAGGACAAATGCTGTGTCAGATCATGTGGATATATAAACACGTCTACACATAATGGCTTTCATCTCTAATAACTGATTTATTTTCTCTTTGTCATGATGACAGTAAATAATATTAGACTAGATATTCTTCAAGACACTTCTATACAGCTTATAGTGACATTTAAAGGCTTCACTAGGGTAATTAGGGTAAAGTTAGGGTAATTAGGCAAGTCATTGTATAACAGTGGTTTGTTCTGGAGACAATCCAACACTAATATTGCTGAAGGGGCTAATAATATTGACCTTAAAATGGGTTTAAAACTATTAAAAACTGCTTTTATTCTAGCTGAAATAAAACAAATAAAACTTTCTGTAGAATAAATAATATTATCAGACATACTGTGAACATTTCCTGAATCTGTGAAAGATCATTTGGGAAATATTTAATAAAGGAAATTCACTGGAAGGGGAATAATTTTGACTTAAACAGTACAAATGAAATAAAAATAATACTACGATGAGACTAAAATAAATGTAATTTAATTTTAAATACAAATTTTTTAATGACTTTAAATGCATTACACATGCTTAGATGGCATTATAAAGATGCATATTCATGAATAATTAATTATTAAATAATAATAAAATATATTCCAAGCTGGAATTAGAATAGAAAAAAGAGATTAAAGGACTTATTGAATATAATAAAATCATTTAATATAAATCTTTTGTTTAAATGTCAATAACAACTGTCAATAGCAGAAATATGAATAAAACATATATTTTTGCAATGAAATAACAATAATGCAATGACACAAACACATTCAAGTAACTCATTAAATGCATCTGCTAAATGCCTGAGCGCAAATGTAAATTAATGATTTCTTTTAAAATTATCAAATATTAGTAAAAATTCTGCATTACGAATTCTTCAAAGGCATCATAATATAAAATATTATATTATATTTTCTTTCTTTTCGGCTTAGTCCCTTTATTAATCAGGGGGTCACCACAGCGGAATGAACCGCCAACTTATAGAGCATATGTTTTACTCAGCGGAAGCCCTTCCAGCTGCAAACCATTACTGGGAAACACCCATACACTACGGACAATTTTTTTTAGCTTATCCAATTCCCCTATAGCGCATGTGTTTGGACTGTGGGGGAAACTGGAGCACCCGGAGGAAACCCACACCAACACCGGGAGAACATTCAAACTCCACATAGAAATGTCAACTGACCCAGCCGAGGCTTGAACCAGCGACCTTCTTGCTGTGAGGCCACAGTGCTACCCACTGCGCCACACTGCCATGCAATCTCATATTTTAAATTTAAATAATTATTCTTCACAATGTAAATCCATACCAGTAATAATAAAGAAAAAAGAAACAAGTAATCACGTGGGTATTAAAAACACCCATTAAAACATAATTTACAAGTCAATAAATATAGGAAAAAGAGCTGCATTTAGAATCAGAATCAGAATCAGAAAGAGCTTTATTGCCAGGTATGTTCACACATACGAGGAATTTGTTTTCGTGACAGAGCTTCTACAGTGCAACAGGATTACAGAGACAGGACAAAAAACAGATAATAAATATATTTTAAAAAATAGAAGTAAGTAGTGAGTGCAAATATACAGATTGACAAGTGTATGTACATGTTTATTACTATATACAACGTTATATGTGCAGCTGTTATGTGCAAATTGGCATGTAAAGTGTGTTGTTAAATAAGTGTATATGTGTATAAAAGTGTACAGCAAGTAGTGATGTTGGTTCCGCAATTATTATCATCAAGTGTTCATGAGATGGATTGCCTGAGGGAAGAAACTGTTTCTGTGTCGGGCTGTTCTGGTGCGCAGTGCTCTGTAGCGTCGACCAGAAGGTAAAAGTTCAAAGAGGCAGTGTGCTGGGTGTGAGGGGTCCAGAGTGATTTTGGCAGCCCTTCTGCTCGCTCTGGATAAGTACAGTTCTTGGGGAGTAGGAAGGGTTGTACCAGTGATTCGCTCAGCAGTCCGAACTATTCGACGTAGTCTTTGGAGGTCGTATTTAGTAGCTGAGCTAAACCAGACAGTTATTGATGTGCAGATGACTGATTCAATGATGGAGGTGTAGAACTGTTTCAGCAGCTCCTTTGGGAGGTTAAACTTCCTCAGCTGACGAAGAAAGTACATCCTCTGTTGAGCTTTTTTGACAATGGAGTCAATGTGAGTGTCCCACTTTAGGTCCTGAGAGATGGTGGTGCCCAGGAACTTGAATGACTCCACTGCTGCCACAATGCTGTCCATGATGCTCAGTGGGGGGAGAGCAGGGGGGTTTCTCCTGAAGTCCACTATCATCTCCACTGTTTTGAGCGTGTTGAGCTCCAGGTTGTTGTTACTGCACCAGACAGCCAACTCCTTAACCTCCTGTCTGTAGGCAGACTCGTCACCGTCCTGAATGAGGCCGATAAGTGTGGTGTCGTCTGCAAACTTCAAGAGCTTCACAGAGGAGTCTTTTGATGTGCAGTCATTCGTGTACAGGGAGAAGAGCAGTGGGGAGAGGACACACCCCTGGGGGGCGCCAGTGCTGATTGTGCGGATGCTAGATGAGAATTTTCCCAGCTTCACCAGCTGCTGCCTGTCCGTTAGGAAGCTGTTGATCCAATGACAGACAGAGGTGGGCACAGAGAGCTGAGTTAATTTGGGCAGGAGAAGTTTTGGGATGATAGTGTTAAACGCCGAGCTGAAGTCAACAAACAACATCCTCACATAGGTCCCTGGTCTGTCTAGGTGTTGCAGAGCATAATGCAGTCCCATATTAACCGCATCATCCACAGACCTGTTTGCTCTGTAGGCAAACTGAAGAGAGTCCAGTGAGGGTTCAGTGATGTCCTTCAGGTGAGCCAGCATCAGTTTTTCAAAGGACTTCATGACCACAGATGTTAGTGCCACCGGTCTGTAGTCATTTAGTCCTGTAAGTTTGGGTTTCTTTGGGATGGGGATGATGGTGGAGCGTTTGAGGCAGGAGGGCACTTCACACAGCTCCAGTGATCTGTTGAAGATCAGGGTGAAGATGGGGGCCAGTTGGTCAGCACAGGATTTTAAACAGGCTGGTGTTATAAAATCTGGGCCTGGTGCTTTTTTCCTCTTCTGTTTCCGGAAGACCTGGCACACCTCCTCTTCACTGAACTGTAGGGCAGGTATGAGGGAGGCGGGGGATGGTGGTGTTAATGGTGGCGTGAAGAGCAGTTCAGAGTGGGTGTGGGGGGTTTTCTCAAACCGGCAGTAAAACTCATTCAGGTCGTTTGCAAGTCGTTCATTGTCTACAGTGCTGGGGGATGGTGTCTTGTAGTTTGTGATGTTTTTCAAACTTTTCCACACAGATGCTGAGTCGCTGGAAGAGAACTGACCCCTTAGTTTCTCAGAATAGTTCCTTTTTGCGACTCTGATCTCCTTTTCCAGTGTGTATTTGGCCTGCTTATACAAGGCCCTATCCCCATTTCTGTAAGCAACCTCCTTGGCCTGACGTAGCTGTCTGAGTTTTACAGTGAACCATGGTTTGTCATTATTGTATGTGAGTTGAGTCCTGGTAGGAATGCACATGTCTTCACAGAAACTGATATAAGATGTTACAGTCTCTGTGAGCTCATCCAGATCGTTTGCAGCAGCTTCAAAAACACTCCAGTCAGTGAGGTCGAAACAGGCTTGTAGATCTCGCTCTGTTTCGTTAGTCCATCTTTTCACAGATCTTAATACAGGTTTGGCTGTTTTCAGTTTCTGCCTGTAGGTTGGAATGAGATGAATCAAACAATGGTCAGAGTGTCCCAAAGCTGCTCGTTGGACGGAGCGGTATGCATTTAGAGCCTTTTTGTTGCTGGACAATACCCAGCAGGCTCAGGACGTCAACATCATGTTAGATTGAAGTTGTACCCCAACATTGTGTGGACGTTGCACTTTGTTTGGAAATGAAAATCAGGTTGAGAACCCAACATCAGGCCAACATCAATGTCCAACGTCCAACCTAAAATCAACCAAATATCAACGTCTACAGCTTGACATTGTGTGGACGTTACCACTATGACGTCTATCAGACGTTGGATGTTGGTTGCTATACCTGACGAATAAATGTCAGTATCTGACGTTAATATGACGTTGGTTTAAGATGTCGGCTCGACGTTGGATTTTGGCCACTTTCCAACACAACCTAAAACCAATTATCAACCAAATATCAACGTCTAGGGATGTTACAGCTTGACATTGTGTGGACGTTACCACTATGACATCTATGGGATGTTGGTTGCTATACCTGACGAATAAATGTCAGTTTCTGACGTTAATATGACGTTGGTTTAAGATGTCGGCTCGATGTTGGATTTTGGCCACTTTCCAACACAAACTAAAACCAACCTAAAATCAACCAAATATCAACGTCTAATGATGTTACAACTTGACGTTGTGTGGACATTCCTACTTTGACATCTATCAGACATTGGATTTTGGTTGCCATACCTGATGAATAAATGTCAGCTGGACAATGCCCAGCAGGCTCAGGACGTCAACATCATGTTAGATTGACGTTGTACCCCAACATTGTGTGGACGTTGCATTTTGTTTGGAAATGAAAATCAGGTTGAGAACCCAACATCAGGCCAACATCAATGTCCAACGTCCAACCTAAAATCAACCAAATATCAACGTCTACAGCTTGACATTGTGTGGACGTTACCACTATGACGTCTATCAGACGTTGGATTTTGGTTGCTATACCTGAGAATAAATGTCAGTATCTGACGTCAATATGACGTTGGTTTAAGATGTTGACTTGATGTTGGATTTTGGCCACTTTCCAACACAACCTAAAATCAACCAAATATCAACGTCTAGTGATGTTACAGCTTGACATTGTGTGGACGTTCCCACTATGACATCTATGGGATGTTGGTTGCTATACCTGACGAATAAATGTCAGTATCTGACGTTAATTTGACGTTGGTTTAAGATGTCGGCTCGATGTTGGATTTTGGCCACTTTCCAACACAACCTAAAATCAACCAAATATCAACGTCTAGTGATGTTACAGCTTGACATTGTGTGGATGTTACCACAATGACATATATTAGATGTTGGATGTTGGTTGCTATACCTGACCATTAAATGTCAGTATTTGACGTCAATATGACGTTGGTTTAAGATGTCGGCTTGATGTTGGATTTTGGCCACTTTCCAACACAACCTAAATTCAACCAAATATCAACGTCTAATGATGTTACAACTTGACGTTGTGTGGACGTTCCCACTATGACATCTATCAGACGTTGGATTTTGGTTTCCATACCTATGAATAAATGTCAGTATTTGTCGTCAATATGATGTTGGTTTAAGATGTTGGCTCGACGTTGGATTTTGGCCACTTTCCAACACAACCTAAAATCAACCAAATATCAACGTCTAGTGATGTTACAGCTTGACATTGTGTGGATGTTACCACAATGACATCTATTAAACGTTGGATTTTGGTTTCCATACCTATGAATAAATGTCAGTATTTGTCGTCAATACGATGTTGGTTTAAGATGTCGGCTCGACGTTGGATTTTGGTAACTTTTCCTAACACAACCAAATATCAACATCATTTGACGTCATTATTGAACATCAAAATAACGTTGTCCTTAGACGCTGGCTGGACATTGTATTTTGGTCACTCTTGACCTGAATCTATCATAATATTAACGTCTGTTGACATTGAGCGCCTGCTGGGTTGGATCAATGAAAGGTTTTGCTTAAATTCCTTCATTAAATCAACAGTCTGGAGTTTGAACATGTAAATGTGGGATGTATATGTGAATTGTGGGTCTTGTTGTCTCATAAAATGACGTACAATGAAAAAGATGGCCATGCTAATTTCTAGCATTTGTTTTACAGGTGTAACATTGTTAAAGAGCGGATCGATTACTGGTTTACACACCTGTGTCTGTCAATGTTTGCTCAACTGGTTTTCTTATCATGTTATGTGTGAACTTTGAGTCAATGATGCGTTTTATTGAGTCCTAATCAGTGTGAAATCAGAAACGACTGAGGAAACGTCCTGTTGAGCAGGATTAAATGATAATGAAGTTACTTTAAATTATATAAAGTTTCAATTCAAGTTTATTTATACAGTGCTGTTCACAATAACTATTATTTCAAAGCACATTATTCCATTACAGTCAAAATCAGAAAGGTTTTAACTATGTTTTAGGGGTATTTCACCTTTTATTGGAAGAGGATAGTGGAGGACAGACAGGAAAGTATTGGAAACAGAGAGCTGGGAAAGGTCAGCATAGGACCTCAATCCAGGAATCAAACTTAGGTCATCGTGAGCACCACAGTGCTTTATGTCGACACACTTAACCACTCGGCTGTTGGCACCGACTTTAAAGAGTTTTAAGGATGGACATTATAAATATTACTTTAAGTTTAACTGAAATAAAATACAAACGCTGCTTAATTTATTATATTTTAGATAGTTGCTAAGGACAATTTAACATAAGCTACAATAAATACTTTTTAGATTGAAAAAAAGACAAACACTCTTTCCAAAACTTTATAAAAATATATCAAAATAAAAGTGTAAAATAATATTGTGATGATACACTAAAATAATTGTAGTTTGATTTTGCCTTTAAATCTATTTCTCTGCATTACGTATGCTTAGATGACATCAAAAGGTCATATCGTCCAAGCTGGAAACACTTTACAAACAATTCTTGTTTACTTTTAAAATGACCAAATGTAGTTTTATACATTTTTATATAGTTTTTAAGCATATTTTACAATTAAATACTCACTTATTAAATGTCTCTGCAAAACACATGAATGCAAATGTAAATTACTGCTTTTGTTTTAAAATGATGAAATACAAAAATAAAATCTGCACGTATTCCTAGATGACATCATAAACATGCATATTTATGAATAATAAACATGTATTTCAAAGCTGGAATTAAAATGCACTGTGCTAAATAAATATATACTTTTAATTGAATTTAATTTGATTAAATACTCACTTATTAAATGCATGCACCAAAATAACAGAAATGCAATTAAATACTTGTTAAGTATTATTAAGCAAAATGCATGAATGTAAATGTAAATTACTGCTTTGTTTTAAAATGATAAAATTAAAAAAAAATCTTCATTATGTATTCTAAGATGATTTCATGAACACATATTCATGAATAATAAATATATTCATTTCCAAGCGGAATTAAAATGCACTTTGCTAAATACATATTTTAATTGAATTGAAAAAAATTATATTGATGATCCAATAATTTATAATAAACAATAATAACAAACTAAAAACCATATATTTTATTGCAGTGCATGCACCAAAATAACACTAATGCAATTAAATACTTATTAAATGCATGCACCAAAATAACAATAATGCGATTAAATACTTATTAAATGCATGCACCAAAATAACAATAATGCGATTAAATACTTATTAAATGCATGCACCAAAATAACAATAATGCAATTAAATACTTATTAAATGCATGCACCAAAATAACAATAATGCGATTAAATACTTATTAAATGCATGCAATAAAAAAACAGAAATGCAATTAAATACTCACTTATTAAATGCATGCACCAAAATAACAATAATGCAATTAAATACTTATTAAATGCATGCAATAAAAAAACAGAAATGCAATTAAATACTCACTTATTAAATGCATGCAACAAAATAATATTAATGCAATTAAATACAATTATGTAATAATGCAATTTGTTTTTTTCTGCATTATGTATTCTTAGATGACATCATAAACACGCATATTCATGAATAATAAACATGTTTCCAGGCTGGAATTAAAATGCACGTTGCTAAATACATATTTTGAATTGAATTTAATAAAATGATGACTATTATCAATAAAAGGATTTACAATAAATCTTTTGCATTGAAATGTCGATCATCAACAGCAGAAATGTGGATAAAACAAACCGCATATTTGAAAAGAAGTGGATTAAAGCATAGTTTTAGCAAAGCATGCAACAAAATAACAATAATGCGAAAATAAAAGTGTGCATCAGTAACATGCATGAATGCAAATTTAATTACTGCGATCTTTTAAACGGATATGCATGCACATCTTCGTATTAATCATCCACAACTTTTCTTTCGTGCAACCAGTGATCGGCGACAGTAGAACATGAGAAGGTCTGCTTTGTGTTTCAGCGGGAAACAGGATTGTGCAACACGAGCACGCGCAGAGAGTGAGCGCGCAGTTGCATCATCATCATCAGACGCGCGCTCTGCTCTGGCCTCGGGCATGTAAACAGGAAATGTGAACTGCAATGATGAATGTGAGCAGAGAGAGAGAGCGAGAAAAAACGCAAACGCCTTTCATCATTCCAGTGTTTCCTGAGGCGAGCTTGGGGGAACAGAGCAGAAAGAGAGAGAGAGAGAGAGACTCGGGTAAACGCAGTTAAACTGGTGATGTTTTCCAAGGCTTTCATTCCAGTCTTGCTCAGAAAAACATGGCCTCGGGCGCGTGCCAAAATATTCATGCGCTCCCCGTCCCGAAACAAAGACTTCAAAGTTCTGGAGCAGAACGTGAGCAGATCAGCAAAAACAAGCTCGTCCTGCAGACTTCAGCGCTTATCCTACGATAAATAAAACACACTCCAGACAAAGTTATTTTTGGTGGGGGCTGAAAGGTGAAAAAGTGCCTGCAGTTTCCGTGGATTGAGTTAAACGCGATTTCTGGTGTTGCAAATTATTAGGAATCAGCAGTGGTGGAGAGAGTATTGAAAAAATTATACTTATAAGTACCATTACTTGCTTAAAGATGTAGTGCAAGTAGAGTAAAAGTACCTGCTGTAAATATTACTCAAAGCCCTACTGAAAAATCCAGCTTAAACCAGCTTATGCTGGTTGGCTGATTTTAGCCGGTCGACCAGGCTGGTTTTAGAGGGGTTTTGGCCATTTCCAGGCTGGTTTTCAGCCATTTCCAGCCTGGTCTTAGCTGGTCAGGCTGGGAAATGACCAGCTAAATCTAACTAAAACCAGCTTGACCCGCCTGGTTTAAGCTGGACATAGCTGGTTTTGGCTGGTCAAGCTGGTTTTAGCTGGTCATTTACCAGCCTGACCAGCTAAGGCCAGGCTGGAAATGGCTGAAAACCAGCCTGGAAATGGCCAAAACCACTCTAAAACCAGGCTGGTCAACCAGCTAAAACCAGCCAACCAGCCTAGGCTGGTTTAAGCTGTTTTTTTTCAGTAGGGTAAGAGTAAAAAGTAGCCCTTTCAAAAGTCCTCAAGAGTAGTGAGTATTATGCTGTAGAAAGCTGATGCATTTACATGTCATTTGTGGATGTGTGTAAACGTAACGTTCTGTTGTGCATTTAGTTATTGGCCAGCAGGCACACAACATCATCAGACGTTAATATTAGGTTAGACTTAGCTTGTGATGTCAGGTGACCAAAATTCAATGTCTAGCCAGCGTCTAAGAACAATGTTATTTTGATGTCCAATAATGACATCATATGACGTTGATATTTGGTTGATTTTAGGTTGTGTTAGAAAGTGACCAAAATCAAACATCGAGCTGACATCTTAAACCAACGTCATATTGACGTCAAAATACTGACAGTTATTCGTCAGGTATGGCAACCAAAATACATCTGATAGACGTCATAGTGGTAACGTCCACACAACATCAAGCTGTAACATCATTATATTTGATATGGAGTCTTTCAGGTTCCTGGGCACCACCATCTCTCAGGACCTGAAGTGGGACACTCACATTGACTCCATTGTCAAAAAAGCTCAACAGAGGATGTACTTTCTTCGTCAGCTGAGGAAGTTTAACCTCCCAAAGGAGCTGCTGAAACAGTTCTACACCTCCATCATTGAATCAGTCATCTGCACATCAATGACTGTCTGGTTTAGCTTAGCTACTAAATACGACCTCCAAAGACTACGTCGAATAGTTCGGACTGCTGAGCGAATCACTGGTACAACCCTTTCTACTCCCCAAGAACTGTACTTATCCAGAGCGAGCAGAAGGGCTGCCAAAATCACTCTGGACCCCTCACACCCAGCACACTGCCTCTTTGAACTGTTACCTTCTGGTGGACGCTACAGAGCACTGCGCACCAGAACAGCCCGACACAGAAACAGTTTCTTCCCTCAGGCAATCCATCTCATGAACACTTGATGATAATAATTGTAGAACCAACATCACTACTGCTATACACTTTATACACATATACACTTATTTAACACACTTTACATGCCAATGTGCACATAACAGCTGCACATATAACGTTGTATATAGTAATAAACACGTACATACACTTGTCAATCTGTATATTTGCACTCTATGTATATTGTACTTCTATTTTTTAAATATATTTATGATCTGTTTTTTGTCCTGTGTCTGTAATCCTGTTGCACTGTAGAAGCTCTGTCACCAAAACAAATTCCTCGTATGTGTGAACATACCTGGCAATAAAGCTCTTTCTGATTCTGATATTTGGTTGATTGTTGGTTGAATGTTGACGTCAGCCTGACATTGGGTTCAGACTTCAACCCAATTTTAATTTCCAAGCAAAATGCAACGTCCCCACAACGTTGGGGTACAATGTCAATTTGACATCATGTTGACTTCTTATGCCTGCTGGTTGTTTAACGCCGTTTCGGTCAACATAAAGTAAACATCCGTCATCTTCTCATAAGTGACATGCATCTAAACCAGGGGTGTCCAAACTACGGCCCGCAGGCCATCTGCGACCCACAATTAATTTTGTGGTGGTCCGCGAGGCTTTTTATAAGGCCCGTTTTAAACAAATGAACGTAATTCAATAAATAACCACCAGGTGTCGCTATCACATGCCTTCAATTAGGCAGCAGTTCCTGTTATGAAGTGAAACGAACCGAACAAACTGAAGGAAACAGAATTGATCATCACGTTTTGGCAAGCCATGGCACAACCAAGAAACAGGAAAATCAGCAGTGAGTGCTGGAAGTTTCAGTCACGTTGGGGCATATTTCTTCACAGAGGTCAGAGGAATATGTGTCTGTTTTAATTTGCCAGGGATCAGTTGCAGTAATGAAGGAATATAATATTAAAAGACATTATGAAACAAAACATCAGGCCTTCAGCTCTTACACTGGTGCCGAACGAGATCAGAAAGTCAAACAATTAGCAGCTGTCTATCAGCTCAACAACAGCAGTTTATTCGTGCTAATAATGTGCAAGACAATTCTACGCTGGCTAGTTATGAGGTAATGTTAGCTCAGCTAATCGCACAGCACAGGAAACCCCTCACTGAAGGACAATTTATAAAGGAGTGTCTGATGAGGGGTGCAACTTTAATTTGCCCAGAGAAGATTCAAGAATTGAATTGGTCCGGGACAACGTCATTTTTTTGCATCTGGCCCTCGGCCCAAAAACTTTGGACACCCCTGATCTAAACAGTCTCTGGGTCAATGCGTGTAAAGATGTTTGACATCTTGGACACTATTAATGCTTCCACACAGTTTGCTGCAATTATAAATCGCCCATGTCTTGAGGTAGTTCATTATGATGTGATTTACCTTCCATGTGTGATTTGATTGGACAGGAATCACCGATTGATTCTTCTAATGCCCATAGACTAGAAAATGTTTACGTTTTATTGAGATGTTCATTCTTTCATTCATTTTCTTTTCGGTCCCTTTATTAATATGGGGTCGCCACAGCGGAATGAACCGCCAACTTATCCAGCATTTGTTTTATGCAGTGGATGCCCTTCCAGCTGCAACCCATCACTGGGAAACACATACACACTTTCTCACACACTCATACACTGCAGCCAATTTAGTTCATTAGTTCCCCTATAGCACATGTGTTTGGACTGTGGGGGAAACTGGAGCACCCGGAGGAAACCCACGCGAACAAGGGAGAACATGCAAACTCCACACAGAAACACCAACTGACCCAGCCGAGGCTCGAACCAGCGACCTTCTTGCTGTGAGGCAACAGCACTACCTACTGCGCCACTGCGTTGCCCCTTTATTGAGATGTATTGTTAGTTATGGGATGAGTGTTGGCCCGACTGAGAAGCTTTACATTGACATAGGAAAATGAAGACCTGTTTAAAATCATTTAAGACCTACAACACAATATTGTAATCAATGTATGATGTTTTAAGGCCTAGTTTTGGAATTTAAGACATTTTAAGACCCCGTAGACACCCTGTATTTACATTTCAAAAACAACATAAAGTGTGTAGAAAGAGACTGGAACAGTACAACTTTCCCCCCGCCCCCTATAAATTCTGCCTGTAAATGATGGTCTTGTAAGCAAATATCCAAATGCATTTTTGTTTTGATCTGGAAACGGAGCGGTCTGAATGTTCTGGGAATCATGTGGCGTCGCGGCAGGAGAACGACACGTGTGAAACTCCAGCAAAACACACTGATTATGCAGCCCTGGACGCCGATGACACCAGAAAACAGCTCTTCTTCCCAATGATGACTATTCATGGATGCGTAATTATTGGATGGTGATATAATTTAAAGGGAGTTCAAAGGGTTTAATTGGTATTCTCGGATGCAGCTCGACGTGATCAATGCCTGTCTCTTCTCAAAGGCTTTAATCAGACCCGCGTGCAGAGCATCAATCCCAGGCCATCTGCAGTAGCACGGGCAGTGCCAGGAGTCTCCTGTGCACACACACACACACACACACACACACACACACACACACACACACAGGAACTGAAGAGCAGGTGCAGATTAGCAGCGTCTCCTGCCTGGAAACACCACACTAGGAGGCTTTTGTTCACCTCAAAAAGCTTCAGTGGACGCCGCTGTGCTGGATATTATGCATGTGTACTGTATCAGCACTGGAAATACATGGTGAGTGTGATGGCGAGAGTGTCATGTTTACTTTTTTGGCCAATTATCGGCAAGCTGAGTTTAAGTTAATAGCTGTGTTTCCAACAAAAGACAATAAAATCATCACTTCCTGCTAAACATGCACAGATATTGCAGAGAGAAGTGGAGTTTGCTGCACTGTTGGGATTCTCCACTGTGGTGTTTGTTCTTCTCTAATAAATGAGCTGCGCCTCAGAAGACGAAGACAAAATGCAATGAACGCGGTGAATGCGGTGGCTTTTAGAGGAGTGAGACGGAAGCGCAGACAGATGCTCAAGACACTGGAGGGAAGAATAATGATACTTAAGCACTGTGATGACGGACTGACGGACACAATGGAAAGCTGTAAACATGGAGATCTGCAGACCACCATTAATGACACAAAGACCCTCACACACACACATTTATATCTGCAGACCAACATTAATGACGCAAAGACCCTCACACACACATTTATATCTGCAGACCAACATTAATGACACAAAGACCCTCACACACACACATTTATATCTGCAGACCAACATTAATGACGCAAAGACCCTCACACACACATTTATATCTGCAGACCAACATTAATGACACAAAGACCCTCACACACACATTAATATCTGCAGACCAACATTAATGACACAAAGACCCTCACACACACATTTATATCTGCAGACCAACATTAATGACACAAAGACCCTCACACACACATTTATATCTGCAGACCAACATTAATGACACAAAGACCCTCACACACACATTAATATCTGCAGACCAACATTAATGACGCAAAGACCCTCACACACACATTAATATCTGCAGACCAACATTAATGACACAAAGACCCTCACACACACATTTATATCTGCAGACCAACATTAATGACACAAAGACCCTCACACACACATTTAAATCTGCAGACCAACATTAATGACACAAAGACCCTCACACACACATTTATATCTGCAGACCAACATTAATAACACAAAGACCCTCACACACACATTTATATCTGCAGACCAACATTAATGACACAAAGACCCTCACACACACATTTAAATCTGTGAAATCATCAGGTAAAAACTCAATCACATCACACAATAATGTGCACACTTCAGTCTATTCACTAAAGGTGTTTACGGCATTTTTTTGATTATATAAAAAGTTTATTCTCTTCAGTTGTCTGCATATGCTTTTTTATGCACATTTTCTAAATTTATGCACATTTTGGCATTTACATTAAGCATTTTCATGCAGTATTGCAAAATGCACAATAAATAGGTGGATGGAAACACAGCTAATGATATGAATATATATATATATATATAATTGATTGTAATATTAAAAATATGCAATATACAGTTGAAGTCAGAATTATTAGCCGCCCTTTGAATTTTCTTTTCTTTTCAATTATTTCCCAAATGATGTTGAACAGAGCAGGGAAATGTTCACAGTATGTCTGATAATATTTTTTCTTCTGGAGAAAGTCTTATTTGTTTTATTTTGGCTAGAATAAAAGCAGTTTTTAATTTTTTATGATCCATTTTAAGGTCAATATTATTAGCCCCTTTAAGCTATATTTGTTTAGCATAGTCTACAGAACAAACCATCATTATACAATAACTTGCCTAATTACCCTAACCTGCCTAGTTACCCTAATTAACCTAGTTAAGCCTTTAAATGTCACTTTAAGCTGTATAGAAGTGTCTTGAAGAATATCTAGTCTAATATTATTTACTGTCATCATGACAAAGAGAAAATAAATCAGTTATTAGAGATGAGTTATTAAACTATTATGATTAGAAATGTGCTGAAGAAATCTGCTCTCTGTTAAACAGAAATTGGAGGAAAAAAATAAACAGGGGGGCTAATAATTATGACTTAACCTGTATATTAATATACTCAAAGGGCAAATCGCAGCACTACAAACACTAGGTCATGGTTTGGACTCCCAAGGAACGCATGAACTGGTCAAATATAGAGTCTGTATCTGGATAACAGCGTGCAGACAACCTTCTTTTATGATCTTTCATTCCTCTAAGTGTGTGTATGTGTAAATGTATGTGTGAGTGTGTATCTGTATTAAGTGTGTGTGTGTGTGTGTGTGCGTGTGTGTGTGTGTGTGCGTGTGTTTATATGTATAAGTGTGTGATGCAGCAGCAGCGCCCCCTACTGAACCCTCACAAAACTCCACTCACACTTTCTTCAGTTTCATTCCCAACACAAACACCCTCTTTCTCTCTCACACACACTCTCTCTCTCTCTCTCACACACACACACACACACACACACACACACACACACACACACACACACACACACACACTCCTGCAAAAACACATTTCTGGGTTTTTTACACCTCCTCCAATCGCTCTCATCCTCACAGCTGACGGCGCCGGAGAATCCGAGCAGAAACACGAGCAGGTGTCGGACGGAGGGAGAGAGAGAGAGATTGCTGTTTACTGAGTGTGAAAAGAGCTTCAGTAGAGCCTTCAGGCCAGAAACACACCGTCTGAAGCCCACGACGGACTTAAAGAATAGAGAATACACAACACATGTCAATTGTACAGTCTTAACTGGGGGAAAGTGTAACCTCAATATGGCAGCTCTATTGAAGGAAGCCCCGCCCTCTGGTAAAGGAGCCAATCAATGATACCCACTCGTTAAATCTGATGTCACATGATGCAGATTTGGGTCCAATCACCAATCAGACTATACCAATCAGGCTTAACAAATGGTGACAAATACATAGAAATGTTTACAAGGCACTGTAATTCTTTTGAAAAATCATGATGGATATATATATATATACATATATATAAATAAATAAATAAATATATATATATATATATATATATATATATATATATATATATATATATATATATATATATATATATATATATATATATGTATATATATATATATCCATGCCTAATATTAGATATATATTAATATATATATTAATATTAATTAATAGCGAGAAGGTGATGATTCTCCAGAGGAGGGACTCCAGTCCAGTGTGTGTTCATAAGACAGTTTCTGCAGCTTCATTGTTATGAAACCTCTGGGGTCGGTAAATGTGCAAAGATCTCAGCACATAGTTGCCTCATAGACATAACACATATATCAGCACAAAGCTTGAAATCTTTACCTTTAAGTGAACCAACAATACCTGAAAACAAATGTTCTCTGGTTTTGTAATCTGCATGAAACAAACATGAAGTACAGTCTGTCCCATCTGACTTCATGAGTTCCTGCCTCTGCCGTTCAAATGCAAATCACATGACGGAAACCACCCCAAATACCCACAACATCTAAACAAAGTCTCTGTCGGTGATGCATGCATGATCAGACGAGGCATTATTCAGAGGATGATAACACGCAAGTTATTGCTTCTTATCGTAGTTACACTATGCACTCAGCCACGTAGTGTGTGAGTTTAGTGTTGTCCCTAACGGAACACTAACATTCATTCATATTCCTCCAGCTTAGTCCCTGATTTATCAGGAGTCGCCACAGCGTTATGAGTAACACTAATATTTTTGTACTAAATGGAAATTCCAGCCAGGCTATGTTTAATGATTGCTAAATTAAATGTGAAATAATTAAACGCAAAATAAATGGCCACACTACCAAATAGTACCTGTCATACTATCAGCCCTGGCGGGGTTATTAACCCTTTTGGGTGGGTTATCAGCCCTTTAGGGTGGAGCAATCAGCCCTTTTGGGAGGGGTTATCTGTCGTTTTGGGTGGGGTTATCAATCCATTTGGGTGGGGCTGTCAGTTCTTTTGGGTGGAGCTATCAGTCCTTTCGGGCAGGGTTATCAGTCCTTCAGGATGAGGTTATTAGCTCTTTGGGGCAGAGCTATCATTCCTTTAGGGTGGCGCTATCAGTCCTTTTGGGCGGGGCAATCAGTTATTTTGGGCAGAGCTATCAGTCCTTTAAGGCGAAGCTATCAGTCCTTTTGAGTGGAGCTATCAGTCTTTCAGGCAGGGCTATCAGTTATTTAGGGCGGAGCTATCAGTCCTTTTGAGTGGAGCTATCAGTCTTTCAGGCAGGGCTATCAGTTATTTAGGGCGGAGCTATCAGTCCTTTCAGGCGAGGCTATCAGTTATTTTGGGTGGAGCCATCAGTCCTTCAGGGTGGAGCTATCATTCCTTTTCGACAGGGTTATTAGTTCTTTAGGGTGGAGCTATCATTCCTTTAGGGTGGAGCTATCAGTCCTTTAGGGTGGAGCTATCAGTCCTTTTGGACAGGGTTATTAGTTCTTTAGGGTGGAGCTATCAGTCCTTTAGGGTGGAGCCATCAGTCCTATCTGGCAGAGCTACCAGTCATTTAGGGCGATGCTATGAGTTCTTTAGGGTGGAGCTATCAGTCCTTTAGGGTGGAGCTTTCAGTCCTTTCGGGTGGAGCTATCATTCCTTTTGAACAGGGTTATTAGTTCTTTAGGGCGGAGCTATCATTCCTTTAGGGTGGAGCCATCAGTCCTATCGAGCGGAGCTATCAGTTCTTTAGGGCGAAGCTATCAATCTATTAGGGTGGAGCTATCAGTCCTTTAGGGTGGAGCTATCAGTTCTTTCAGGCTAGGCTATCAGTCCTTTAGGGTGGAGCTATCAGTTCTTTCGGGCGGGGCTATCAGTCCTTTAGGGTGGAGCTATCAGTCCTTTAGGACAGAGTTATTAGTTCTTTAGGGCGGAGCTATCATTCTTTTAGGGTGGAGCCATCAGTCCTATCGGGCGGAGCTATCAGCCATTTAGGGCGGGGCTATCAGTCCTTTAGGGTAGAGCTACCAGTCCTTTTGAGTGGAGCTATCAGTCCTTTTGGTCTGGTCTGTGAGAATTTAGGGCGTAGCCATCAGTCCTTTTCGTTTGGACCTATCAGTCCTTTAGGGTGGAGCTATCAGTTCTTTCGGGCTAGGCTGTCAGTTATTTAGGGTGGAGTTATCAGTCCTTTAGGGCGGAGCATTAGGACTGTTTCAGTTGGCTGTGCGTCATGATATGAAGGAAAAAGATCAATCAATCTTAACTTCTGTTTCATGCTGACTTGAAAGAGCCTTTGGCGGACTGCAGAAAGAGCTCTCACTGCTTCTGGACGGGGCCGACAGCACCGGCTCCAGGTTCCACTATGTGTTCCTCCTTGAAAACACATCGCATGACATCAGACAGCTCCAGTTCATGGAAAATACAGCCTCTGCTGCCATAAAGGCTTTTGCTGGGCCGCTCCTGGGCAGCAGCTCAACTGTGCTGTATTTTCCTCCAGTGGTAATAGCTGTTTTTTCAGTTGTCGTCTGCTGGCGTGACTCTGAGCGGCGCTGCGTCTGCCAGCCCTTCTGAAAAACAGCTGCAGCTCTGGGTAAAAATAATTACACTTGTGTCTCTGAAGGGGAAAGAGGAGGAGACCTGACAAACCCAAAACACTAAACCCACAGACAACTGACTCCAGACCTGCTGGAACTCACATCTGGAGGAGAGGACTTCATTTGTGGATGGGGAAAAGAAAATGACATTTAGTCCTCATTTAATGCTACTTTACCTAAAATATCTGATGCTTTCTACAGGGTTAGAAACTGAGATAAAGGGGTAGATACAGAATAATAAATGACAGATCCAAAAAAGAATAAAAAAGCATTACACAATTAATAAAAAATAAAATAAATTAAATAAATATACACCAGTCTTCAAGATAAAAAGATAAAGCATAACAACAGGCTGAAAATGCTCAAAAAACCCTACTTATACACCTAAACATTCATATTCTTAATATAATCATGCACCTAAAAATAGAGAATCAATATTTTTATGAATCAAATCGTTCTGAATTTACAAAAAAACTAAACAAATAATGTTAATAATAATAATAATAATAATAATAATAATAAAATCAATTATTAAATCAATAGAAAAAAATATAAATAAATAAAACGTAAATACAAAAATCACACCCCTAGAACAATGTTTGGTCAATAATATGTGTTACATGTAAAAATTACAATTCAGAAAGAAAACAAAGGACATAACTGTACGTTTCTGAAACTAATATTGTCTGTTGATGTTGTAAATATACAAATAAATAATACATAAAATACTAACAAATAATTAATACAGACTTTCGGAGGATAAATAGAGTGGAATACATTATTTATTTAGTAACTTTAAGTTAAATAACCTTATTTTAAGCCTTAGAGCACGATTAACACAACGTAATCTAAACATATAAACACCAAACTTACTAATAACGTACAACTCATAAAATAATGGGATACAGCTGCGGATGGAAGTTAACGATAATTATTCATATTATTTATTAAATTACCCATTAAATTGTTTTACATTAACGTCTCCAATTCTAAACCCAACCATCACAGTAATGTAAAAATATAAATTATTGTTGTATAGTGTCAAAGATTATGCTATATTGACGGGAATATCCGCTGCTGTATCTCATTTAGACTATCTCAAATAACCGTGTTTGATTTTATTCAGCGGGTCTTTACTGCCACCTGCTGTCAATCTAGAAGCAGCAACTCTTTTAAATTTGTGGATTTATAATAAAAAGAATAGCATTTTCTACATTAAGTTAAAACGCTCTTACCTTGTTTTCTCCTCCTCATTTGGGTTGAAGTTTAGATTTGTGTAGGTAGAGTCGCCGTGTGTTTGTGATCAGGCGCCATCAGCGCCCGCTCCGCTGAGTGACGTCGGCGGGGTCCTTCCTCGTGTGGCTCCGCTGAGGGTCATGCAGTGGCTCTGATCGCCGTGATTATTTGTAATTTTCCGGTGTTTATCCGCGTGGTTTGGTGTGGGTTTCTCTCGTCATGATGGGCGGCAGCAGCAGCAGGATCGCGGCTGGTTTGGGCGCGGCGCTCTTCGTCGGTTACTGCATTTATTTCGACAGGAAGAGACGGAGTGACCCGAACTACAAGAACAAACTACGAGAACGTGAGAGAAGCAGCAGCGGCCTGTCTATCCTTCTGCATAGAGCTGTATCTATCTGTCATTCTGTATACATCTAGATCTGTCTGTCATTCTGTTTACATCTAGATCCGTCTGTCTGTCATTCTGTATACATCTAGATCTGTCTGTCTTTCTGCGTCTAATGTGTTCTCTGTCTGTCCTCCTGTCTAATGTGCTTAGCTGTCATTTTATCCGTCTTGCTCTCGCTATGTGTTTGTCCGTCTGTCCGTTCGTCCATCCCTCTCTCTCTCTCTCATATTCGGGTAAAGTTGGTTTTATATTTACACATTCGGACTTTGTCCTTAAGAATATAATTTAAGAAAAATATTATATGCTAATTCTAATGGGTAAATCATATTATCAGCCAATGACTGTCGAAGAACACCACTGTTCAGTCAATTAAACAGTGCTGGTGTTGTTTTGAAGTCATGCTTACATGCAGTTTCAGAGTGAATATTCAAAGTAGCATGTCACAAGTTGTCACTGTTCAAACACACACACACACACACATACATATACACTCATCGGCCACTTTATTAGGTACACCTTACTAGTACCAGGTTGGACCATTCAGAACTGCCTTAATCCTTGGGGTGTAAATTCAACAAGCTACTGGAAATATTCCTCAGAGATTTTGCTCCATATTGACATGATAGCATCACACAGTTGCTGCAGATTTGTTGGCTGCACATCCATGATGCCAATCTCCCGTTCCACCACATCCCAAAGGTGCTCTATTGGATTGAGCTCTGGTGACTGTGGAGGCCATTTGAGTACAGTGAACTCATTGTCATGTTCAAGAAACCAGTCTGAGATGATTGGCGCTTTATGACATGGTGCGTTATCCTGCTGGAAGTAGCCATCAGAAGATGGAGACACTGTGCTCATAAAGAGATGGACATGGTCAGCAAAGTCTCTTAAATCCCCTTTCTTCCCCATTCTGATGCTCGCTTTGAACTGCAGCAGATCGTCTTGACCATGTCTACATGCCTAAATGCGTTGAGTTGCTGCCATCTGATTGGCTGATTAGAAATCTGTGTTAACGAGCAGTTGAACAGGTGTACCAAATAAAGTGGCCAGTGAGTATGAATATGTATTATATATATATATATATATATATATATATATATATATATATATATATATATATATATATATATCTTTATCATCTGTCTTTTCTTTCTTTGTCCATTCATCTTATCTTTCTATCTCTCCATGTCTATCCTCACCCCATCTATCTATCTATCTGCCTGCCTGCCTATCTGTCTGTCTGTCCATCGATCCATAATTTTGTCTGTCTACATGTGAACTGAAGTGGTGATGAGTGTTCAGGCTAGTTCTCCTCCTCTATTAGTTGTACCATCAGCTGGGCGGGTGAGTTACAGTCAGAAATACTGATCAATGTGATTTTCTTTCAGGAAGAAAAAAGCAGAAGGCCGCTCAGGAGAAAGCTGGATTATCAAGGGTAATTTCACACACACACACACACACACACACACACACACACACACACAAACGCACTAATACTGTAGACACACTGAATTATGAACTCTCTCTCATATGTTGTATTTGTGTGTGTGTGTGTGCGTGCGTGCGTGCAGTTACCAGACCTGAAGGATGCAGAAGCGGTTCAGAAGTTTTTCCTGGAGGAGATTCAGCTGGGTGAAGAGCTGCTGGCTCAGGGTGAGCTCTGCTCCAGTGTGTGTATCTGTGTTTGCTCTCAGTGAACTGATGACCTTCACAGCCAATCAGTCATTTCTGTTGAGCACTGGTGAACACAATGGCCAATCAGTGGTGTTTAGGAACATGCTCAAATGTTAGCAGGAAATAGATGTCTTTAAAATATAAGTACCACAATCCCAGTATGGTGGCAACTCGGAGTGGGTATCATTTGGGATACCGGTGGTAATTCGATACTTTTAAAAATGTACCGGTGCCTGAACTGATACTTTTTAGCCACAAAATTATTTGACAAAAAAATAAACATTTAATCATTATAATTGAACATTATAAATATATATTTATAATACGTTTAAAGTAAACATCAATTCATATTTTATATATTTGAATTGCATTAATATATTTCTTTTGATAATTTGTTAGCATGAATGCAAGATTAGCATTATCCTATTAACATTACATTAGCTTACCTCTAACCTGCTGAAAGGCGGTCATCAAAATCAGGGAACAGCTTTGTTCTGGGTTTGGGGCTTGTGACTACGTTTACATGGACATCAGTGATCTAATGATTTACCTTCATCTGAATAAGTCAATAATATGAATCAGGTGTTTACATGAGCTGCTTTTTGAATGATGCATTCATGATTCCCAGTTACATGTTATAGCACATACAGTAGATCCATTAACATCATTGCGTCACCAGCCTATCAATGTTTCCTCTGCAGTTTGTGTCTGTGGTCCTTTAAGATAATCAAAAATCACTGTTTACGTGGTCGACTCTTGATCAGAGTATTGGTGTCCATGTAAACATACTCACTGAAAGTGCCAGATGATGTCACAAGCTGTCAAAGACAGTCCATTCCTCACCTTTAGGTTGATTGCATGAACCCTCAAATTTCGTAAGTTTGTTTCATAAGTAAGTTTTAAGTACACACACCTTTTGTAATGCGTCTGCTGCATGTTGGTGTGTCAGAATCCTTGCTTGGAAATATAGCCATACTTTAGAATGCTCAGTTTAAGCAAATTAGATGAACGCGATCATGCGTGTTGATGAAGTCGCATGTGCCATACTGCGCACCTTGCCTTCTACAAGAACCAACGCCTGACATCCATATCTCTCAAAGCTGTTTAGTATTAAACATTTAGAGATGGTGTGACACAACATGTACTTATGTGTGCCTTTGATGAACCCCTTGATGCTACTTAAGGGCGTCACACACCAGATGCGCCTTTTAGAGCCGCGACATGACAGTTGATAGTATCACACACCAGACGCGCACATTCGCATGTTATTTAAAATGAAACTATTCAGAAGGGGCTCTGTGGCGCAGCAGAAATATGAAGTGTCCTGAGTCGTGACTGGGGACTGCGGAGAGCTGCCGACTTGTGAATTCTAAAATGCATGGCGCTTCGCTTCGCCGAGCGACGTTTCTGATGTGCAGCCTGCTCTTGTCACAGCACCAGTGGCACCAGAATTAGGTACCGAAATTCATATGCTGATTCGGTCCGATGCATACCAGTTCCAAAGGTATGGCACCGAGTTTCGGTACCAAACCCTAGTGGCAACATTAGTGTGTTTGATTGGTTATTCAGCAGTGAATCAGATTGTGATGTAGTGATGTAGCACGTAAACAAATCAAGCTAAGAAGGAACACACAGAGGGTGGCTGTAACTTCATTACATATCTCTAATATTTACAAACGATATGGATTAATAAAGTATCAGACATATTTGCAGGAGCCAAACCCACTGTGGTGGGTGACGATTGTTGTGATAATGGGCGTCAGAAATTCTAGGTTTAATTTTGTGTACTAGAAACAGATACTGCCCTCTGCTGGTGCAGAAACACTCATCCTCTTGTGCAGACACAGGACGTGCACTCTTAAATCAGTCGACTGCCATCCGTTTGGTGTGTTCACGGGCAGCTTTTTGCTTTAGCCATGAGGCGACAACACAGTCAGCTTGGTGTACCCGGCCTGTGAAGTCTGTGTGAAATCCAAACGTTCAGTGTTTATTTTGCTAGGTCACATTGTTATTCTTTTGGTCATACAGTAGGTCTCAAACTGGATTCCTGGAGGGCCGCAGCGCTGCAGTTTTGCTCCAGCCCTAATCAAACACAGCTGATCAACTAATGAAGGTGTTCAAGACTACCAGACATTAATAAGCAGGTGTGAGTTGGAGCTAAACTGTGCAAAGCTGCGGCACTCCAGGAATTGAGTTTGAGACTATTGCTTTAGGTCAGGGGTGTCCAAACTCTAATCTGGAGGGCCGGTTTCCTGCTGAGTTCAGCTCCAACTTGCTTCAACACACCTGCCAGGAAGTTTCTAGTTAACCCAGGCTGCGTCCGAAACCGTAAGCGTACTTCTCGGCTGTTAGAAAAGTACATTCTATACAGTACTCGGCTCGCATACTGATTTTAGCGTACTGTATAGTATGGAAGTATGCGGTTTCGGACGCAGCCCTAGTATATCTAGTGAGAGCTTGATTAGCTTGCTCGAGTGTGTTTGATTAGGGTTGAAGCTAAAATCTCCAGGACACCGGCCCTCCAGGACCGAGTTTGGACACCCCACTTTAGGTGAACAATTAATCTGCGCACATTAATCCACAGAAAATAATGTTTGTTTTGGTCATTTAAATAAAAATCAGAGTATCTGCTTCTGCGTGTGGACTGGCTGCTGCTTTGATGATGTCAGTTTTGTGCTTCACAGTAGACAACAGTATTCTTAGCTTACTGTGAGGGAGTGATGTTCTTAAAGCAAGCCCCACCCCCTACTCAATATTCAGTTTCAGTACATCGACATACTGAAATAAACCTCTCAGCAACCTTTAGTTTACGCAGACTTTAACACTCATCTTCTCTGTGTGTGTGTGTGTGTGTAGGAGACTATGAGAAAGGTGTGGATCACCTGACGAACGCCATCGCAGTGTGTGGTCAGCCTCAGCAGCTCCTACAGGTCCTGCAGCAGACGCTCCCTCCTCCAGTCTTCCAGATGCTCCTCACTAAACTGCCCACCATCAGCCAGGTGAACACACACACACACACACGCTCAAACAAACACACAGATACAAACACAGAGACGCATGCAAAAACAAATACGCACACCCAGGGTTCGACACTAAAGATTTTTTCTACTGGATCAATCGGGCCAGTCGTTCAGTTTTTTACTTGCCCTGCCAAAATTTTCACTGGCCCCCCCAAAAAAATAAATAAATAAAAGTTAATAGCTATTTCTTAGCCACATATTTTAAATAATGTGTCAAAAATAACATCTGTGAATCTAGAATTTAAAATGTTTAAAAATGGTAATGAACGATGAGCAAAATTCATTGTGTTAATGCAAACACAAAGAGATTATTTAACAAAAGGTGTCCGACTTGCCAAACTGATGACAAACTGTGCAGAACATGACGTTTTTTGTCGTGTTGTACCCACGTTCATGTCGGCTTGGAAGACGTTAGAAAAAGACGTTTTCTTTAAGCCTCATAATTTGATGTGCCGTCACTTCGTTGTACTGGTTGTTACCAGGTTATAGAAAAAATAACGTACTCACAACATCCAATCTGACAAGAGGAACCAAAAAGCAATATGGTGTTTACGACATCACAGAGAAGGTAGCATTTAAAGGCTTAAAAGAACAAACTATTTCCCAATTCTAAGACTGTATTTTACGGTGGCCGGAAAGTGCAAAACAATATTACAAACACTTTAACAGAGCTCAAGACAAATTTACATTTTGAAAACCATTTTTACCCATCATAATATATATAGGAAAAACTATTTTACCAGTCCCGAAACACATTTACAATTACAGATTCCTTACGGAAAGGGAATGTACCACACACCGAAAGTGACCTGGAATGTACCATACACCGGGAGTGATGCGGGGAAAAGTGTTGTTGGTGAGCGCGGTAAATATGTGCTGTGGAGTGAATAGCGTAAATACAGTTTATGGTGAACGTTGACTGCGGTCGAGGGATGTTTTGTCCGTTTTGTGGCAAACACATGAGCAGCTCAACGCGGTTTTGCTTTACGTGTGGTCGGTGCTTGGAGTTTCTAAAGGACGCTGACCAGACGGAAACACCAGACATACTGCATCACTCATTCAAGGTGTTCAATATTTTAACGAGAGCCACTCGTACGCTGTAATCGTGGACATGATGTCAAGTGTACACGGTGTAAACATCAGCATGAGGACTCTCAACAGTAAACTGACTGAAGCTGGTGTTACAGTTTAACTGGTGTCCGTGTTAACTGGTGCCCCTTTCCAGACGTAAACTATTCACATTTGCAGATTGGCAGATTCGTCAGTTTTCCACAGCAACAAAACATGGCCATACCAAATAAAGACTCTTATTACTGGGTGTCAGTGTAAACATTATTATTTTTAATATTTGTGTGGCAGAACAATATATGACCAAAATTAAGGTAAAGAAATATAATTGACATGTCATCAACGGGATTCGAACACATTCAAAAGGTTCAGCGCAGGTATCAAGCGACCTATCTAACTGAGCTATCCAGGTCTGCATGTTGAGGTCGGTTTCGATATCTTTATCAGTCAACATATGTCGTGCTGTGATTGTTTCAATGCTCTTGGGTTTAGACCCAGGACACGCTGGAGGGACTATGTCTCTCGGCTGGCCTGGGAACACCTCGGGATCTCCCCAGAGGAGCTGGAGGAAGTGTCTGGGGAGAGGGAAGTCTAGGGTTCTCTCCTAAGACTGCTGCTCCCGCGACCCGGCCCTGGAAAAACAGCAGAAAATGATGATGATGATGATGATGGTGGTGAACTTAAAATTCAAACTCTAATATCTTTCCCATTCTCCTGCAGCGTATCGTCAGCGCTCAAAGCATCAGTGACGACGACATCGAGTAGCAGGAGCTCCAGCAGCTGTAATACATCACTTCCTGTCTGTCCTGAATCTATAGTCCCGCACCTTTTCCATTCACAAACAGCGAACGCACAGAAGCGGATCTAAAGCAGCATCTGAAGAGAGGAACAGAAGTGAAAGACATCAGTTTAGTGTATGAATCTGAAGGTGTTTCAGTGCGTTTGAATGACAGAAGACGAGCATGAGCCGCTAACACTCATCTATTTCAGTCATTTGTTTTACTAACAAAGTGGAGAGTTTTGGAAATCATTGAATATGCAGCTGATGAAGGCTTGTAGTCCTTAGTCTGTGATGGGAAAATGGAGAGGTCATTTATCTGTGTTCATGTATTTAAGTTATTTTTATTGGCTGTGAGACGTCTGATGTGGTTTCTTAGAAGATGAAGCACGTTTAAAGGTGCTCCGAGTTTCCTCTTTTTTAAGTCCAAATAAATCAGTGTCAAAAAAAAATCACTGCGTTTAATTCATTTGTGCTTCCAACTATGTACAGTACAAAGTATTTAATAAGAATATTTCATTCATTCAGATCCAGGATGTTAGCATTTCATTTATTGTTTTGAGCACCAACAGGACATGTTTTAGACGTCTTCCTTATCTGACCCATTAACTTCAGCTTTTGGAGTCTCCTACTGTTCTGATGAGCTGATTTAGGTGTGTTTGATCAGGGAGAGGTTGACCATGTGTACTGTTGGTGTGCCTTCAGGAACAGGGTTGGGAAACACTTTTCTTGATTGATATAGGTAATTTACTATTCAGGGACAAAATGATGTGGTGCATGAAAAATTGGCAGTAATAACCCATTTTTTTTAGAAAATAATTAAGCAAATATACTTAATGTATTTAAGTGCTTCTAAAAATTTACTTTTTAAATAAAAATATTTTTAAATGTCAAAGATTTAGAATTTTATATAAAGATTTTGAATATCAAAGATATAATTTTCTATGAGGATTTTTAATATCACAGATTTAGAATTTTACATTTATTTATAAAGATATACAAAATGGCCAAATTTCTATTTATAGAACATTTATTTGCATAAAAATATTTTTGAAACTGCATATTTGCTGCAGAAATCTTCATGAAAAATTTTGCAGAAATTAATCATTTAAAACCTTTATTTTTAGTAAGATTACTTAAATGCATTTAATTAAATTTTATTTAGTTTAATTTTCTATTCAATAAAGTCAAGTTTTGATTGATAAAGTTGCTTTGTGTATTAAGGGCGCACTCACACTATGCTATGCGAACCAGGCCCGTTTCCTGGATCGTTTGAGAAGTGTGAGCGCTCTGAATCAGGCTCAGGCACGGTTGGAAGAGGTGTGCCAGAGCGTGGTTCGCTTGGTCTTTGGGGCAGTACGCTTGTAGTGTGAGCGCAAAGTGTGCCTGAGCCCAAAACTGAAAATGAGACGTGACTTTTAAGGGACTGTTTCATATGTGTTTATTAATCATTATGACTGTTCAATAAACGCGAACTGTATTAGACTTAAAGACACAAACCCCTCACTGCACAACAGCTGCACCTTCAGCAAACCTCCTAATACCTGCAGCACGAGGACTTTATGATTGTTTATGAGCGTCAAAACTGGCTGATCTGTTCGGTGATTATTTGACTGCGTGTCACCGCATCCCAAACGACTAAAACAATATAACTAAAGAAATCTCCACTGTGCTGAGTGTGAGCACTTCTTACGGACCAGCGCATCATCGATGACAGAAGCGTGGCCTGAATGTGTTGACTGTTGCGCGGGGTGGAATTCTGGGAGACAGAACAATATGGTAGATGGGTCTGATATATATATATATATATATTTTTTTTTTTTTTTCAACACATTACTAATCAATAGTGTTAATAACTCATCTCTAATAACTGATTTATTTTCTCTTTGTCATGATGACAGTAAATAATATTAGACTAGATATTCTTCAAGACACTTCTATACAGCTTAAAGTGACATTTAAAGGCTTAACTAGGTTAATTAGGTTAACTAGGCAGGTTAGGGTAATTAGGCAAGTTATTGTATAATGATGGTTTGTTCTGTAGACTATTGAAAAATAATATAGCTTAAAGGGGCTAATAATATTGACCTTAAAATGGGTTTTAACAAATTAAAAACTGCTTTTATTCTAGCCGAAATAAAACAAATAAGACTTTCTCCAGAAGAAACAATATTATCAGACATACTGTGAACATTTCCTTGCTCTGTTAAACATCATTTGGGAAATATTTAAAAGACAAAACATTCAAAGGAGGGCTAATAATTCTGACTTCAACTGTGTGCATATATATATATATATATATATATATATATATATATATATATATATATATATATATATATATATATATATATATATATATATATATATATATATATAATATGTGTGTGTATATTTTTCTATTTAGGCTTCCACAGATATTAAATAAAATGTTAGCTTTGACAAACCTTTGGGTAGCTTTAATTAAAAATCTGATTTCAACAAGTGAAACCGTGAACATATAATCAGCTTACCTGCTCATAGGACGTTATTCAGGGCCTGAAATCACAAAACATGTTATCATAGCACTAACAGTTATCATAAACAGCAGTTAAATGTATTTTATCTCAACGTTTTCTCTTAAAATCTGTTCACAAAA
This sequence comes from Danio aesculapii, assembly GCF_903798145.1. NCBI lineage: Eukaryota > Metazoa > Chordata > Actinopteri > Cypriniformes > Danionidae > Danio > Danio aesculapii. The sequence goes on along the minus strand of NC_079445.1, from coordinate 45,692,906 downwards.
GTGCCGAGACAAACTTTACAGAAGAGAGTCTTATGCTAGTTTGCTATGAGAAAATGATGCGAACAAATGAGCCCCGCAGAGTTAGCCAGCATAAATCACTTCCGGTCATACGTTTCAAAATCGACACGTTTAAGATCTGCTTTCTTTAAAAATCAATGATCTCCAGTGCCTGATAGACATACGATATGAAGTGGGTATCAGACCTGTCAAAAAGCACAGCATTGAATTACGTTGTTAAGCACCGTGTCTATAAAACAGACATTTATTTTACCACAGTATTGTCAATGGAGTTTCATCGCTAGCCTGCGCTTGTGTTTACACAGTCTTTTATCTCGTTTTACGCTAGAACTAAATAAATAAATGCTGAAGTCTATTAATTGACTATATATTAATTACATTATCGATGCTGAAAAAGGAACTGTATAAAATTGAACATATTCACATTAACCTGTTATCTGTGGCTGAAAAACACTGCTAGAAGGGATACAGCTGCAGCCAAAACTTAACAAGAATAATCTATGAAATTACCCATGAATTGTATTATTTTAAAGCTTCCCCCAACCCTCATAGTAATATAAAAACAGTAATTATACTGAGTATTATTCATATTATTTATACAAAAACCAGAAACTAAGCTTTTTTAAAGCACCGATTACTGATGATCAACAGTATGACAGATTATCCCTCTCCCATCAAACCAGCAACAATCAAGAATGCATGATTATATTCTGTCACGGCTTTGCAAACTGATTATAATGGAAGTTAATGAGGAAAAAACAACCACCAACATAACCAAACAGGAGTCAATTTGAGCGTATTGTTGAGTTTTTGAAAATTATCAAAGCATTTTCCCGAAATCTGTGTCAAAATAAGATTTGTAGCCAAAAATCAGCCCATTTGCTGAAACACAGAGAACATTGTGGCCAAATTAAAACTTAAAATCAGCCCAGAGTGGATGAAAACGACCCAAAAGCACACAAGGGATCAATACTAAAATGTTGTTTTTAAAAAAGTAAGACTTTTTAAAACCCTGTGAACTAAATTAGAAAGTTTGGAGCTACTTTTATCCTTAAGATGCTTTTGTGATCTAGATTATTCTCCAGATAATCCCTCACATGATGACCAAAACAATGCTCTTCAGCTCTAGAGTGTAGTTAACCAGTCAGTATTTTTAATCAGCACAATTAAAACACATTTATACATGATAAACCTAAACATGAGCGCTGTTTTTCTTCTTCTTGTGCTTGAATTTCTTCTTCTGTGGTTTTCCTCTTTTGGCAGTGGGATCTGCCATTTCTCCTTTAAACGAGGACGCTTGTGTTGGTTTATTTCTGGGATTCTTGGTGAAGTTTTTTCTGCCCTTGTTATTTCTGAACTCCTGCTTCGGCCCTTTGAATCCTCCCGATCGCTGTCCTTCTGCTTTTCTTCCTGGCGGAGTTTTCTTTTCTTTCTCCTTCTTCACGGAGCGTTTCACACGGATCTTTCGCTCCTGTAATGTCGAGCCGTTGAGTTTCAATGCTAACATCACTGAATCTGGGCTCTGAAACAGAAGAAAAACATGAGCTTTAACACCTTATTAATCTTGTAAATCTTGATATTTAAAAAACCCCAGAATTTAATGAATATATACTGAACCTTAAATGTGTTAACTTTGCATGAATACTATTTAATAAGAGCTTTTATTGCTCATATAATGATAAATATAAAGTTTAGGACTAAATGATTTGCCTTCCAGTGAAATTTACTAGGCTATTGTCATGGCAAGAACATTTCAATAATAAATATACGATTAAACATCAACAAACAAAATGAAAACATAAATTAAATAAGATTTTTAGCGCTAATACATGATAAAACTTCTACAATTTTCCAGGAGGACCAGTAACATTGCCTTCGAAACATTTTATTCACCACTAAGGAACAGAGAAAGTAAAAGTTCTGGAAATAAACCTTCTTTAAAAGCCAGATTACGATATTTGTTATGTTTCTAAACAAACTCCTGTAACACTTTATTTTAAGGTTTCATTACAAGTATTTACTATAGTATTTACAATTAATTATGCATAACTACATGCAACTAATGCTAAACCTAACCTGCAGGTTACCTCAACCATACAGTAAATACATGTAATGAATTATTATATTACTCAGTAGTTAAATAAATAGTTACACTGTAACAAGAGCACCTTAAATAAAGGGTCACACTTTACAATAAGGTTATATTAGTTAATGTATTTATTAACAAACAATGACCAAAGCATTTATCACAGTCTTTATTCATCTTTGTTATAATGTTAGTTAATGAAAATAAAGTCGTTCATTGTTAGTTGTTAACTCTCAGCGCAAAACTAATGTTAACAAGCATGGATTAGTATTTTAATAATGCATTAATAAATGTTCAACTATGATTAATAAATGCTGTACTAGTATTGCTTATATTTTATGTTAGTAAATACATGAACTAATGTAAAGCGTGACCCAACAGTGGTACACAAAAAACTTTGATCAAGTCGATTCTTTATAAGGGTTGAGATTTTTTATTTCTGCAAGTTTTTACCTCAAAAAGGACGTAGCCGAAGCCTTTTCCCATCCCAGAATCCCTGTCTCGCACCAAACGCACAGCCTCAATGTTTCCACACTCCTGGAAGTGATTCTGCAGTGGAAGCTCACTTATATCTAAGAGAATAAACATATATTAAAGGGGAGCTGTTATGCAGAAATTACCTTTATAATTGGTTTAACCCCAGTTGTGTGTCAGCAGTGTGTGAATATTTCCAGCTGCCTCTATAAGTAATCATGAATGAATTGTATTTGTTTATAATCAGACTTGATGAGTGAAACACTTTGATTGACATTCTCCCTTCTCCCGTGTCATCAGATGGGGAAAGCTCCGCCTACTAGTGCCCATCTCTCCCTCATTAGCATAAACAGCAGCCCTGAGTGAGAAGCAGCCGTCTGTCCATTATCCATTAGAAAGTTTGAGCTGCTGAAGATAATGTCAGCATAGACTAAGAGGATTATAGATGTGGAGTTTTGACAGAACACTGTTACTCACCATACGGTAAATTCCCCACAAATATGGAGCGTTTATGATCATGCTGTAAAAATAGTGGATCTGTTATTACACAAACGCTTTCACAAATTACTGATAAATTATATTCATAATATTATTTATGAGACTCACTTTGTTGTGCTGAGAAACTCGGTCCACTCGTATGTAGAAACCTGCCTGAATCTCATGGCCATTCCTAAAAAAAAAGTGTAAATGTTTATTATCATTTATATTACAGAATGCTTGATTCTGATTGGCTGATGAGCATTCTAAGGTGTGTACATAAACGCACTGCTAAAGTAGTTCCGGCAGGTTGAGCGCAGTATGTCTGATTACACAGTAAAACGGCAGTCCTTTAGAAGTGATTTCAAAGCTTTCTCTGTAATTTAACCCTGTATCCTTAATAATTTTATTATGCTGTGAATACTGTGGAAAACTCCTACCATTTGAGAGCATCAGTGGCTGACTCTTCCTCTTTGAAGACGATGTAAGCATTAATATTTTGTTTCTTGGGATGTACTTTTCTCCTACAAATTAAAAAAGACAAAATTAGTAAAATTCTTTAAAGGGTGGGGGGGGGGGGATACGTAGGAATTGCATAACTTAGAAAACACTCTGATAAATTGCAATGGTGTAAAGAAGTTTCGTAAAACACAAGTGCATGAAATCTTTACAGACATTATAAACATGTATTTTAGTTCCCTAAGCCTACCACCAATAATTTAACAGTTAACAGTATTCAGAACAAAAATGAATGTAAAAAAATAAGACTTATGAAAATTAATCTGAATGTAATCCAAAAGTAATCTACAAAGGAGCACAAAAGTAATCTAAAAGTAATTATAAAAGAGCACAAAGGTAATCTGAATGTAATCCAAAAGTAATCTACAAAACAGCACAAGTAATTTAAAAGTAATCTATAAAAGAGCACAAAAGTAATTTGAATGTAATCCAAAAGTAATCTACAAGAGTACAAACGTAATCTGAATGTAACTCAATAGTAATCTACAAAAGAGCACAAAAGAAATCTGAACGTAATCCAAAATTAATCTTAAGAGCACAAAAGTAATCTGAATGTAATCCAATAGTAATCTACAAGAGCACAAAAGAAATCTGAATGTAATCCAATAGTAATCTACAAAAAAATCTGAAAGTAATCTACAAGAGCACAAAAGTAATCTAAAAGTAATCTATAAAACCCACAAAGGTAATCTGAATGTAATCCAAAAGTAATCTACAAAAGAGCACAAGTAATTTAAAAGTAACCTATAAAAGAGCACAAAAGTAATCTGATTGTAATCCAAAAGAAATATACAAACAAGCACAAAAGTAATTTAAAAGTAATCTACAAGAGTACAAACGTAATCTGAATGTAATAGTAATCTACAAAAGAGCACAAGTAATCTGAATGTAATCCAATAGTAATCTACAAAAGAAACCTGAAAGTAATCTACAAAAGAGCACAAAAGCAATCTAAATGTAATCCAAAAGTAATCAAATTACAATACCATATATGTGCAATCCAAAAGATAATATTACAGACTAATAATTTTGTCATGTAATATGTAATTATAATTCAGAGGATATCCACCCAACTATGCGTGCCTATGTCAATTGTTTGACGCTAATTGCTTTAGTGAATTTGCAACATATTTCAAATATTAAAAAATGTGTATTTACATCACAGCCAAATCTACCAAACTCCACACTTAACAAAAGAAACTCACTGGATGGCAGCCACTTTGCGGGACATAGTTGGATCTTCCCGAATCTGTAAAACACATGCATGATCATTCAAACCACAGGACAGACTGGGCTCATTTACGCAACAATATTTTCAGCCTAAAACAGGAACCTTTTTATGCGTTTTGCCTGTAGTTTACATGACAATGACGATTTTTGTGGTCTGAAAATGCCTGAATTTGAAAACTGTTTTTCCAAGGGAGCGTTACTGAAAACATTGCCATTATCATTTACATGTAAATACATGTCTCCCAATAGATAAATCTTTAAAGGATCACGAAACACACTGTGAGCTGTTGACAGTCATATACGTGTCCCACGCTGCTAAAAACACTATTAGGACACATATATTACACAAACAAGTGAAAACTTGTTGTTTTTGCGTTATTTCAAGCAAATCCGTTCATCCGGTTTGAAACTAATTTTTGAAACTGCGTCACGGCCATGAGATCTTAGCGTGTATTCTAGCGTGTAGACTGGCTGTCTGTACCTGGGAGTGCATCGTGACGAGTGTGCTGCCATTATTCATGAGAAAGACTTGGTTCAAACCAATCAGCACGCTCTATTGTGTACGCGGTGCAGCTTCATTAATATGCATGATAGAGCTTTGAAGACTGTTGTATCTGTACAGTGTTCAGACAGCAGAGGGACGCCACATTTTGTTGCCAAAACAAGCGGGAGAAGAATTGTTTGGAGACACGGGTCGTCAGTGTTGCTTTTATAATTTGCTGCAATGAAGGTTTTGTTTTCATTTTCCCGCTATGAGAGCGCAGCTGGACTCACGTGTGGACTACAGTGCACGTGACATGCGACAGAAATACGTGTCTAAGGAACATTTTCTTACCCGAGAGCTTCTCATCTGGAAATGGTGACATCCAGATTTTACACTCGTCTCCTTTTAATAAAGACGCGGCTCCAGTTGGTGTTGAGTGTCCCGTCTCTACAGATTTGGTCTTTGTTTATTCAGATGGTAAAGTTAGTTCGTATCGTCAGCAGTACTCTTTCAGTATTTAAAGACAGACCTCAGTCAAATGATTTCTAACTTACTAAAGTTTACAGTACGTTAATATCACTACAATATTATGGACTGAAAGATCTGCTGTAAGCGTGAACAGGACAGGAATAACACACACATCTTTCTGACGATACCAACCAAGTGCATCTAAGTTACCGAGAAATGCGGAGGGTTTTTTTCTCTCAGTCACCGTGCGGTAACAAATATTGCATTAAAAATACCAGCAGCTCCGCGAATCAAATATCTCGTTTGTCACGAGGGGCATGAATGAATCTCCTGAATGAAAGAGCCAAACTGCAGTTAAAGTCGAGAAATTAATGATATGGTTAATAATTTGTTGACTGATGTCCATGTAAACAGTCACTGTCTTTCTCCTCTGTGTTTGTTTTGCCTCTGTGAAAATCAACGCGTGCCCAAACCGACACTCCCATTTTTATGCAAATTTTTATGCACCTTCCCTCTTTTCCTCCTCCGACACTCCCCCCTAAACAGAGCTGGACACGCCCACTTTCCTGACTTTTTCCAAAGTAGAGGTGTGAAAACACCCTGCTGAGACAGAGGGGTTTCATGGCCCTTTAAAAACGATAACATCAAACATGTGGGTTAAATGTTTTAGGTTAATATGTTACATGTGGGTAATATGTTGTGTGTGTTTTAACAAACACACACAACTAACAAGTTGCCAGTAAATGTTATTAATAAACATTGTTAATTAATGTGACAGTGCCCACTACAGGCCTGGCATATGCACTACAGCAGTTTTGCCAGTTTCAGCAGATGTTTTCAGCCAAAAGAAAATCATTAACCCTCTGTTAAAATTGTAATTCTATATTTTCAAATGCTCTTTAATTATATTTATTTTCTGGAGAAAGTCTTGTTGCTTTTAGCTTGGCTGTAATAAAAAAATATACATTAAAAAAATCTGTAAAATTTGTCAATATTATTAGCCCCCTAAAGCAATATTTGCTGTCTTTGATCGTCTCCAGAACAAACCACTGTTATACAATGACTTGCCTAATTACCCTAACTTTACCCTAATTACCCTAGTGAAGCCTTTAAATGTCACTTTAAGCTGTATAGAAGTGTCTTGAAGAATATCTAGTCTAATATTATTTACTGTCATCATGATAAAGAGAAAATAAATCAGTTATTAGAGATGAGTTATTAACACTATTATGATTAGAAATATCTTCTGTTAAAAAGAACTTGAAATGAAAACAGATGTAATTACATGCTGGTATTCAATCATAAGTACGATGTAAAAACATGCATTTACACAATAACTTATACATTATAACGAAGTATTAATTACAGTGAAGTTACATATTAGTTAAGGCCACTTAATATAAAGTGGGACAACTTTGTTAATGCAAAGCAAAAACTTTGAAAAGTTTATAATTAATGTATCAGATGACGCACCACTGAACGAAAGCGAACAGACTCGATGGGTCCAGACTTCTTGAACACGGACAGAAGATTCTGCAAAACAAGATGAAAACACAGTCAGTAATGAGTCACGTTTAATCTGCAGAGTTTACCTGCTGTATCAACAATGAAGTAATAAATACATTTGTAGACAAGCTAAAGAAAAGCATCCTTAAACATGTTAAAAAACAAGCAGAGCTTACAAGCCAGCAGCGCACTTGAACAGACATCTGTATATTGGTAGACGTTGGCCCCTTAATCTCAACATTCATCTGTCATGATAACCAGCGATCTCTAACCACCAGAGGTCGCTGGTAAGCACTCACCTTCACAATAACCTATGGACTACAAATCCGCCATTCATGGACTACATTTTCATACATGCACTCCGTTCACAAACACACATGCTTCCTCATTTAGACTGATTACACTTGCACCAGCTGAGGATTGTCAAAGACTGATTACACACACTATTTAAACAACACACACACTCCCTGCCTTTGCCGAGTCTTGTTATCTGTATAGTGACACTACAACGCGTTTTCCTAGTCTAGTTTCTCCGTGTTTTGATCTTTGCCTTGTTTACTTTCTCATTGTCTGCCGCCTGCCTTCTGACCTCTCGCCTGTTACATTTGACCACGATTCTGGACTGCCTTTATACATCTGTTTGCACCTGTGTTGACCCTTGCCTCCCTGACTTTGAATAAACCTGCACGTGGATCCTAAACCTCAGTTGTCTCTGTCACTCCCCGTGTTACATCATCATAGGATTTTGTTTTGTCCTTGCATTTGTTCATTCATCTTCTTTTTCACTGAATTTATTTCGTATATAATGTATTTTTATTAATCCTCTTCTTCTTAGAGTGGATATTTGTTTAAATGGCAGGGCCCATCATCGAGATACCTTTATATTAAGTATGAATCCATTTTATTTCTTAAACATCCTTACAAAATATGGTCCTAAACAAAACTCTACCTACAAAATGATGGACTTAAAGCTTATGTGATGGCATCATTGTGAAGTTTTATGTAAACCTTTTTAGTTTTGAGTTTTATTAAATTTAATGATCTTAAATTGGTTTTTAAATGTTTAAATAATCATGATCCAATCCTGTTTTCTGATCTAATCAGTAGACATCAAACCTCTCAGAGTCACACGAGCAACTGCTAATGGTGACTGTCTAGTGCCAGAGTGTAGGACCTCTTTTGGCCAGTCTGTCTTCTCTGTAAAGGGAGCCAAACTGTGGAATGATTTACCTGTTAGCTTAAAATCAGAAGTAATCTAAATATTTTTAGTATTGTTCTTAAAAAGGGGTTAAAAGCAAAACAGCAGTGTTTGCACAAATAGTCTACTGTTAGTTTGTTGGATCATGTCGCCTTTGCTTTTGCTCCAGTAATTGTATGTAAAGAATTATGATGCTGTGTTTATGTTTTTATTATAGTTCCATTTGGTCAAGCCTCCTGTGGACAGCTGTTGAGAATTAGCAAGTTTGCTAAAACACTTAAACAAATGCATTTGGTTGTTGTAGTGAATGGTGCCCATGGAACGAATGGTGCCATTATTAACGTGAGACAACGAAAATACCAACGCAAACCTCTCCTGTATTCTGACATTCCAATACTTCAGAGTTCAACTTTATCTGAAACAGTCAAGAGCAAGAGAAGAGCACGACGTGACCAAAAGAGGGCGCGCAGGACACAGGAACGGAGAGGAAGGGAGATGCTACCTCTCTTGGACCCTCATCTGTTCTTACCCTCTCCTGACTACCTACCCTCGGAGTGCACACAGCTCGCGCAGCTGACCCTGAAGACCAGAGACTCTGCTCGCTAAGACGGGAGGTCTCATAGTCATCGTAAATTAGGGGTGCCTCTCATTGCTAATACCTTGTGGAATGCTTAATGCCTTAAAGTATCTAGACAATGTGTATGAGAGTGTTTGTATGTTGATTTATGTTCTAAGATGTGCCTATGGAACAGCTATAAACTTGTTCACGCAAGACATGACCTATAAGTTTTGCAGAATAGTAGAATTCTTGACTGAGTGGTCAGACCACATTATATTGGTATGTCAAATAAATAAATCAATAAATAAAAAAAATAGAGTGAAGAGAGGATACTTTATTTAATTAGTGTATTAAATAAGGGATTCCAGCACTTAGTTAATAAAATAAAAATATGAAAAACTTTAAAGGATTTAAGATGCTGATGTCTTTTAAAAGCACGATCACAGTCTTGCGAAAAGGGTCTATACAACACAATAGAAATCAATTTTAATTAAAGATGTCTGAAGAGGAATGTGTGCTCATTACAAACCTTCTTCTTACAGCTGGACGGAAGATTTCCCACAAAAACTGTGCGTTTCATTTTGAGCCGTTCCTCCGCATTGAACTTGGCGGTTTTCTTGTGTTTGGCGGGTCGCTCTTCTTCTTCGTCTGCACGTTTGCGTTTGACTTTCTTTGCGCTCGCTTGTCCTTCATCATCTGCGTTCTGTAGAGCGCTTTCCCTGCGGAGTTTAACAGAGTTTACATGCATTTCTCATTACATTTATTGGGGATTCTACAATTTCAACTGTTTTTCAATATATGTTTATTCATTTTCCTTCGGCTTAGTCCCTTTATTAAGCAGAGTTCGCCACAGTGGAATGAACCGCCAACTTATCCAGCATATTTTTTACACAGCAGATGCCCTTCCAGCCACAACCCAGTACTGGGAAACACTCATTCACACAAACACACACTCATACACTATGGCCAATTTAGTTAATCAATTCCCCTATAGTGCATGTGCATGTGGGGGAAACCGGAGCACCCGGAGGAAACCCACACCAACACGGGGAGAACATGCAAACTCCACACAGAAATGCCAACTGACCCAGCCGAGACTTAAACCAGCGACCTTCCTGCTGTGAGGCCACAGTACTAACCACTGAAACACCGTGCTGCCCCTTACATCAAGTTCTCTAAAACTAATCTTAGTTTGTATTTAGGGACAGTTTATCTTAAAGGGATAGTTCACCCAAAATCGAAAAATTCTGTCATCATCTACTGTCCCATCTACTGTTTACTTACATTTTTTAACCCTTAAAGTCCTTATAAACCTTTAGGAGTTTCTTTTTTTCTGTTGAAAGCAAAATAAGATATTTAGAAGAATGCTGAAAACCTGTAACCATTAACTTTTATAGCATTTGTTTTCCTACTACGGCAGTCAAAGGTTTTCAGCATTCTTCTAAATATCTTATTTTGTGTTCAACAGAAAAATAGAAACTCATAAAGGTTTATAAGGACTTGACAGACAGTAAATAAAGAGTACATTTTCATTTTTTGGGTGAACTATCCCTTTAAATATTAAATTAAAGACTCCCACCACAGCAATTTTTGACTATCTCCGCCTCCTGCAGCTTCAATTATCCTCAAATAAAAAGTCTAGTTTTCATTTTTTGCATGCGTTTACTCTATTAACTTAAATAAACACTAGCATAAACATCTATTTTCTGTATTATTTGTAAGTTCACATTTATCGTTTCATCAGTTATTGAAAAAGGCAGAGCAATAATAAGCGCTGACAGAAAAAGCATGTGACGTGCTGCACCTGACGTCACATAAGGCATTGAGGCGTGCCATTATTCTTCTCTCATTAATGTTTAGGATTCGCCAATAGTAGAATAATGATGTGTCGACTCTGTTACTGTCATATTTCAGTCAATTCACTCTTGAAATACAATAATATGATGAACAGGCATATATTTCTGTTTTAGGCATGTCGTAGAGTATATATTTAAGCTCCATTACTTTTCCAGATCTGGATTATAACAGTTTTACCCTAGGCCATGTTTTATATGATGGTGGAAGGATGCTAGATTACCTGTCCTGGAGTTTCTGCTCAGCAGCTGAAAGAGTCTTTGGTTTTTTCTTCTGTTTCTGAACCTGATCTTTGCCCTTGACTACTGCATTATCAGACACTGCAGGAGTGACTTTAGGCTCAATCTAATGAGAGAAAACACAGAAGACATCATACAACAGCTGTTTCTATACACAGATGTGAATCAGACTTATGCACAAAACTGGAGTATTGCATAAAACATTAGTGCATAAAGCTGCGTTTCCATCCAATGAGAAACTAAAGAGAACTAAATCACCACTTCCTGATAATCATCCACAGATATCACTGAGAGAAGTGGAGTTTGATGCACTGTTGGGATTCTCCACTGTGGTTTGTTCTTCTCTAATAACCTCCTAGGGTTTGAGTATCCTCATACGTGGACAGCACATTTGAGCTCTTAAGTGGCTGTTTAAAATACTTTAAACATTTTATTTTTTGTTTCAGACATACAGTGTCATCCTGCAACTGTTCTGCAGCATATGAAATGTCCCAAAACCTATTTTTAACTGTCCAAAATAGGAAAAACATGTTGATTTTACTCTCTGATAGTCAAAGCAAGTTTAAAAAAAGAATTCTATGTTAAATATGCATTAAAAACATTCAGGAAAAGTGTTTTATGTAAATTTGGACCACGAGTCCACATATATGGACATCATTTTTCTCTAAAAGTACATCATATCAAAAGAGGATACTTAGATTTTTATTCTTATTAGGTTCCAATAAGCCCAAACAGCAAAGAGAAATAAAAAATGCACGTAAAAACCCACCTCGGGCCTTAAGAGGATAAATGATCTGCGCCTCAGAAGACAAAATGCAATGAACACAGTGAATGCAATGGCTTTTAGAGGTGTGAGACGGGAGCGCAGACAAATGCTCAAGACAGTTCTGGATGGAATAACAATAGAAGAATAATAATACTGAAGCACTGTGATGACGGACTGACGGAGGACCCTCACACACACATTTATATCTGCAGACCACCATTAATGACACAAAGACCCTCACACACACATTTATATCTGCAGACCACCATTAATGACGCAAAGACCCTCACACACACATTTATATCTGCAGACCAACATTAATGACACAAAGACCCTCACACACACATTTATATCTGCAGACCAACATTAATGACACAAAGACCCTCACACACACACACATTTATATCTGCAGACCAACATTAATGACACAAAGACCCTCACACACACGTTTATATCTGCAGACCAACATTAATGACACAAAGACCCTCACACACACGTTTATATCTGCAGACCAACATTAATGACACAAAGACCCTCACACACACGTTTATATCTGCAGACCAACATTAATGACACAAAGACCCTCACACACACACATTTATATCTGCAGACCAACATTAATGACACAAAGACCCTCACACACACGTTTATATCTGCAGACCAACATTAATGACACAAAGACCCTCACACACACATTTATATCTGCAGACCAACATTAATGACACAAAGACCCTCACACACACATTTATATCTGCAGACCAACATTTATGACACAAAGACCCTCACACACACATTTATATCTGCAGACCAACATTAATGACACAAAGACCCTCACACACACATTTATATCTGCAGACCAACATTAATGACACAAAGACCCTCACACACACACATTTATATCCGCAGACCAACATTAATGACACAAAGACCCTCACACACACATTTATATCAGCAGACTAACATTAATGACACAAAGACCCTCACACACACATTTATATCTGCAGACCAACATTAATGACACAAAGACCCTCACACACACATTTATATCTGCAGACCAACATTAATGACACAAAGACCCTTACACACACATTTATATCTGCAGACCAACATTAATGACACAAAGACCCTCACACACACATTTATATCTGCAGACCGACATTAATGACACAAAGACCCTCACACACACATTTATATCTGCAGACCAACATTAATGACACAAAGACCCTCACACACACATTTATATCTGCAGACCAACATTAATGACGCAAAGACCCTCACACACACATTTATATCAGCAGACCAACATTAATGACACAAAGACCCTCACACACACATTTATATCTGCAGACCAACATTAATGACACAAAGACCCTCACACACACATTTATATCTGCAGACCAACATTAATGACACAAAGACCCTCACACACACATTTATATCTGCAGACCAACATTAATGACACAAAGACCCTCACACACACATTTATATCTGCAGACCGACATTAATGACACAAAGACCCTCACACACACATTTATATCTGCAGACCAACATTAATGACACAAAGACCCTCACACACACATTTATATCTGCAGACCACCATTAATGACACAAAGACCCTCACACACACATTTATATCAGCAGACCAACATTAATGACACAAAGACCCTCACACACACATTTATATCTGCAGACCAACATTAATGACACAAAGACCCTCACACACACATTTATATCTGCAGACCAACATTAATGACACAAAGACCCTCACACACACATTTATATCTGCAGACCAACATTAATGACACAAAGACCCTCACACACACATTTATATCTGCAGACTAACATTAATGACACAAAGACCCTCACACACACATTTATATCTGCAGACCAACATTAATGACACAAAGACCCTCACACACACATTTATATCTGCAGACCAACATTAATGACACAAAGACCCTCACACACACACATTTATATCCGCAGACCAACATTAATGACACAAAGACCCTCACACACACATTTATATCTGCAGACCAACATTAATGACACAAAGACCCTCACACACACATTTATATCTGCAGACCACCATTAATGACACAAAGACCCTCACACACACATTTATATCAGCAGACCAACATTAATGACACAAAGACCCTCACACACACATTTATATCTGCAGACCAACATTAATGACACAAAGACCCTCACACACACATTTATATCTGCAGACCAACATTAATGACACAAAGACCCTCACACACACATTTATATCTGCAGACCAACATTAATGACACAAAGACCCTCACACACACATTTATATCTGCAGACCGACATTAATGACACAAAGACCCTCACACACACATTTATATCTGCAGACCAACATTAATGACACAAAGACCCTCACACACACATTTATATCTGCAGACCACCATTAATGACACAAAGACCCTCACACACACATTTATATCAGCAGACCAACATTAATGACACAAAGACCCTCACACACACATTTATATCTGCAGACCAACATTAATGACACAAAGACCCTCACACACACATTTATATCTGCAGACCAACATTAATGACACAAAGACCCTCACACACACATTTATATCTGCAGACCAACATTAATGACACAAAGACCCTCACACACACATTTATATCTGCAGACCGACATTAATGACACAAAGACCCTCACACACACATTTATATCTGCAGACCAACATTAATGACACAAAGACCCTCACACACACATTTATATCTGCAGACCAACATTAATGACACAAAGACCCTCACACACACACATTTATATCCGCAGACCAACATTAATGACACAAAGACCCTCACACACACACACATTTATATCTGATCAGCATCTGGCAGAAATTACATCCCAGCATGCAGACTGATAAATGCACAGCTTCACTCACTACCTCAGTTTACAGCACAGTTTATGCAGTTTTATTATCATATAAAAGTATATTTGTATGCAAACATTTTTTGTGCATCTTGGGATTTCCACTAGTCATTTTTTAATGTGATATTCTTAAATGTGCATTAAAATAGGTGGATGGAAACATTCATTTAGTAACTCAGCATCACGTCTGTCTTCAGTTTAACTTACCTTTGGTGGAGGAAGGAACACTAAAGTATTTGCAGATGAAGTGGAGGCGAATAAAGAGGACAGCGCTGAGGATTTCTGTTTTTCTGGGAAGAGGCTGCCAGACACCTGACCAACTCTATAACCTCCAGCATCGCCACCATCACTGCTGAAACAACAAGAAAACGGAGCAAACCTCCTCAATATACTCACAATACAGAATCAAAAGATGCAGTTTAGGGCTGCACAATATATTGCTAAATTATCTTTATGGTCATAATAGTATACGCAGTATATATATCATAAACATGCGTGACAAACTTAAATAATAATAATAATATATTTTATTTATATCGCGCTTTTATAAACTCAAAACGCTTACAAGAAAGTAAAATCAACAAAGCACAGTAACACAATAAAGAAACACAGTAAGAATAAAAGAGATCAAATTAAGAACAGTCCTAAAAAGAGGAGTTTGAAGTAGCTTCTTAAAAGCATCCAATGAACCGGCATTTCTAATGTCAGTGGGAAGAGCATTCCACAGTTTGGGGGCACGGAAAGAGAACGCCCTACCTCCCATAGTGAGGCTGAAACAGCGTAAGACCAGAGGCAGAGTGTAGACAGCAAGAGGTAGAGGAAATGAATATCAGGTCATAAATGTAACCTGGAGCAGAACCATGAACCGCTTTATATGTTAAAATCAATGTCTTAAAATAAATACAAGACGGGCAGCCAGTGAAGCTGTTGGAGTGATGCGAGACTGAGATGATGTATGTCAACACACGTTCAGCAGAATTTTGGATGTATTGTAAAATCTTGAGAGAATTTGCTGGTAACCCTCCGAACAGAGAGGTGCAAAAATCCAAACGAGACATGATAAAAGCATGGACGAGTCTCTCAGCGTCAGGCGTTCATTATTATATTGACATGTACCTGTTTATTTGATCTGGTTCTTCATTTGAAAGTTAATTAAAAATATGAATATAGATAGATATAACACCAAGATATCACACCTGCGGAGATGGTGATAAGACAGACCCATCAACCGTTAACTCAAACTCACTACACCTCTTAATGTTAGGAGTGCCAACCAATACAATCTCTTGAACTATTCAGTTTAAGATAATTATGTTGCATTCAAGCTTTAGTTTCAGTTAAGCAAGCGTTAAGCGATGGCATTGATGCTGATGAACTGGGAGAAGTGTTCATATAGATCTGTGTGTCATCAGCATAACAATGATATCTAATAAACACTAATAATAAACACTAATGGGCGGAGTAGAGACGAGAGAGGAAAATGACAACAGCCAATCAGAGTCAGAATATATGCTGAGGTTTTCACTTAGTGTTTTAAAGATTAAATGTTCTCATCTCGACACAGTTTTATAGTCTAAATTAGAATTATATTTAAATTTATTTATTACATATTTATTGCCACATCAGCATATTATGGCTATTTCGTGGCCAAATGGATATAGATTAAAATATTACATGATAAAAACAAATTTGTATTATATAAAAAAAATTACTTAGACAAATATATAAAATATAAATAGATAAAATTTACCCAAAAAATTATTCAAAGTTAAATATGATTTTCAGTTCTATTTTTGATTTTAAAAAATGTAAAACTCTTCCAGGTGGTCCCTTTTTAGAAATGTCCATCAAAGTACTCTCCTTATAAAAATCCTGTCTAACGGAATTTAAACTTCTACATTCCAACAATATGTTTGATGGTGAGAGCAGTCTGGCAGATATTACATTTAGGTGATTCTTCATTATTTAATAAATATGAATGTGTCAACCTAGAATGTCCAATTCCACATCTGGTGTAGACCGTCAGATCATGCCTGGTTTTCGAAATTATAATTTGCTAAATGTCTTTCATTTATTTTTGGGTTAATTTCATATTATTTGTTGTTGAATTATATTTGAAAAACATATTTTATATTCTCTTTTATTTTAATATCATTACATTAATAAATAATTCAAATACATAGCTATTAAAAATAACTTTTATCTAGGGAAATGTTATATCAAAAGAAATATTATCACAATACTCAAAACAATATCACTAAAGTTTCCAGTATCATGCAGCCCTAATGCAGTTCATTATTATATTGACATGTACCTGTTTATTTGATCTGGTTCTTCATTTGAAAGTTAATTAAAAACATGAATATGAATAGATATACATTAGCATTTTGGCATCTGCATTAAATCTAATGTATAAAACTGATTTTATATACCTAAAGGCATGTTAAATATAAAAATATTACTTCTGTTTATAATAAATCACTTTGCTAAATGTAATTCTGAACTTTAAAACAGCACAGCTCATCTTTGACCCATAAACAATCATGTGAAATCCAGTACAATTATGCGAGGCATTTAACATTTAATACCACTGCACTTTCGACAAGTACTTGAATACCAAAATCTTTAGTAAATCTACAGTAAAATAAACAAAATGACCCAATACTGCACCACGTTTTCAACAAATGTATGTATTACACTACAATACACCACTGTTTACTCTAAAAACTAAAGTTTAAAATCAGTCAGCTTTACTGTCAATTCAACAACATATACAGGACATAGAGAATCGAAACTGCGTTACTCACAAACTCTAGATGCCTTACATATAATATTAATATAAAAAGTAGAAATGACAATGAATACAATTACACTTATAATATAATCTACAAATATAAGTACAAATAAAACATTGTAAGCAACACAATTACACTTAAAGGCACATGGCAATGACTATTACTGTATACTGATTGATATTACAGTATGCTGGAGACAACATTAACCCTTTGACTGCCGCTCTACCAATTAATTGACCGTGTTTTTACTGTTCTAATTAATGACTGCTAAAGTCATATAAAGACTGACTGTTTTAAATGATGCTTTACACACACAGCATCGTTGCTTTACAAAGAAAATCAAACAAACATAATCCTGTTGCACTACTGCACTTGTTTTTGGTTTTATTAAAAACAAAGCATGTTAAATGAGAATCTGAAATATTTTATGGCATACTTCAAAATAAATAAAGGTGATTTAGTATTCAAAAATGATTTATTTAGAATTATTTGTGTGTGTTACCCATAGACTAAAAGTAACGGTGTTAACTAGTGTAATAAATGGTACTATTATTAATGTGAGACGAAGAAGATACAAACGCAAACCTCTCCTATGCTCTGACATTCCAATACTTCAGAGCTCAACTCTATCTGAAACAGTCAAGTGTAAACGAAGAGCACGACGTGACCAGAGGAGGGCGCGCAAGACTAAAGAACGGAGAGGGAGAGAGATGTTATCTTTCTCTGACCCCCTCTCCTCTAAATGCACACAGCTGAACACAGAGAAAGGAGACTCTCTGTCCAAGAGACTCCCTGTCCATAGGAGCCAGAGTCCCCGTAAGCGGCGGGTACCTCGGGTAGTGCATTAATGGCTTAAAACTGTCTAAATAATATGCATGTAATTGCTTATATATTGATTCATGTTCTTAAATGTACCTAGGGACACCTATAAATTTGTTCACATAAGACATGACCAATAAGTTTTGCTGACTATTAGAAACTTTGACTGGGTGATCTGACCACATTATACAGTTGGTCTGTAGTGATTTATAATCTGTGCTTTGGTGTAATAGGTAAAACCCAAATGGAGTACGGGTACTTGTATTCCTGAGCATAACTCAATATGTCAAGTCCTCAATGCTGTATGAGGTGTAGTTATGTGCATGACCTGATTTTGGAAGTAATAAAGCTGAGCCACACTGAACAGCTTTGCGCTTTCTGACTTCTCTATCCTGAGGTTCAGTGGTGTAGTCCTAAAAAAAGGTGGTGTACTATTACACCCGACCCAAATTTGAAATGAAAGTAGGCAAAGAAACGATGAAAGTCAATGTTTCTTTGATTCAATAGCTATATATTTATATTTATATATATATATATATATATATATATATATATATATATATATATATATATATATATTGTTTTACATCAGTCACCTGTAACTATTAACTTCCACGAAAGGAAAGGAAAAGCAAATACTTTGTCAATGTAAGTCAATGGCAGGGCTGTGCACAGGGGGGTGGCCTGGTGTCTAGAGCCACTGCCCCTTTGTCCTCATTGGCTGAGGTGCCCCTCTTGCTCAATCGAGTGTCCACCAACCCCCCCTGCTCTTCAACTTGTGATCGCCCAAACAACCCCAATTTCCAGAACCCATTAAGTTACCCTGTGTGGTGAAGTATGAATCTAATTTGCAAAACATTATAAAGACGATCCTTTAACTAAACTCTAGCTGAGAAACATAGCGCAGGGAGGATCCTGGTTTATCTTTGTTTAATTAGGGTGATTAAATAAAGGCGATCCAGCACATTAGCGCCATTAGGAGGTAAGAAATCACTGAGGTAAAATTGGTTTTATATTCACACATTCAGACTTTCTCCTTAATATTATACTTTCAGAAGAAAATATTATTGGAAATTCTAAATAGTCAGTTGGCGTTTCGGTGTGGAGTTTGCATGTTCTCCCTGCGTTTGCATGGGTTTCCCCCACAGTCCAAAGACATGTGGTACAGGTGAATTGGGTAGGCTAAAATTATCCGTAGTGTATGTGTGTGAATGAGTGTGTGTGGATGTATACCAGTGATGGGTTGCAGCTGGAAGGGCATCCGCTGCATAAAACATGCTGGATAAGTTGGCGGTTCATTCCGCTGTGGCGACCCCAGATTATTAAAGGGACTAAGCTAAACAGAAAGTGAATGAATTCTAAATAGGGTAATGGCGACACAGTGGCTTAGCACTGTTGCATCTCAGCAAGAAGCTCGCTGGTTTGAGTCCCGGCTGGCTCAGTTGGCATTTCGGTGTGGAGTTTGCATGTTCTCCCCTTGTTGGCGTGGGTTTCCTCCAGGCGCTCCCGTTTCCCCCACAGTCCAAAAACTTGCGGCATAGGTGAACTGAATAAACTAAACTGGCTGTAGTGTATGAGTGTGTATGGGTGTTTCCCAGTACTGGATTATAGCTAGAACGGCATCCGCTGTGTAAAACATATGCTAACCGCTGATGACTAAAGAGATTAAGCCCAAAGAAAGTGAATTTAAAAAATCATATTAGCAGGCAAAGACTATCGAAATCCATTATTGTTCACAGTCAATTAAATAGTGCTAGTGTTGTTTTGGGCGGTTCATTCCGCTGTGGCGACCCCTGATAAATAAGCCGAAGGAAAATGAATGAATAATGTTGTTTTATATATATATATAGGCTCATTTACATTACAATACAGTTCAATATACAATTGGATGGGTAATAGTACACCACCTTTTTTTAGGACTACACCACTGCACTACACTATAGTACGGTTCAGTAAAACTATAGTATAGACTATAAATTACTAGAGCATTCCAAAGACTCCTTACAATTCCTAAACAATCATGATGTTCAACCATTTAAAGCGGATAATAAAACGTATAAAAAGGAAACAAACCTCTTTTTAATCTTCTTCATGATGTCACTCAGAGCGCATGACCATGTAAGATTATCTAGAAGATATTTCAGTAAATGTTCGCGTAATTAAAGTTACAGCGGCGTGAAGTTTCACATAAACACGTTTATTTCGCTGCCACGCGCATGCGCAGTTTTTCTGTCTCCTGGAAACCAGCAACACTCATAATCAGTTCCTAGTGAGAAATATTCCTCGATTGGCACAACAAAACATGCGTTTCTTAATACATATAATAAAAGTGTATAGATCACTCTAATACCATTTGTTTTTTTAAATGAAAATCTACATGACATAAATCCACTAACAGCAGTAGCATTAATTTAATGTTTCTCGTCGGCGCAGCAGTACGCGCAAAACCTTGTGGTGTAACATCCGGTTGCCGGTTCTGCAGGTGAGAATGATGCGGGGATGTTTTCATCCTGTTATTACTGTTTAACATGTAAGTCACCGCTTCTAATTTACATCTTCTGCTTGTTTAAGCGCACACGAGATGTTTCATAATGCTAATCTAATATATACAGACACGAGTATGTAATCGCAGACGTCATTAATCTAATCTTTATAGTGAAAATAGAGGAATAAATCGCTATATTTTAGGAGTCAAGCTATATTTAAGCTATACTTTAGGAATTATGAGGTTCAATATTCATTTTCTGAGTAGATTTGAGGTATTTATGTTTAACACGTGACCTAATATGAATAAATGGTCAAAACAACATTGTGGGATTCATATTAACGGTAACATCTTATATTACGATTTATTTACTAACACGAGCAAATGATGAAATAGACATTTATTACAATATTCATCTGTTAACCTTAGCTACTGAAAATAAAGTCGATCACTCTTAACTCACACCAGTGGATTTGACTAATAATTGACATTTATGCGTTAGTAAATGTTGAAATATGATGAATTAATTATTGTTCACGTTAGTAAATACATGAACTAATGAAACATTATTATAAAGTGTGACTGTTTTGACAAATGTCATATAAAACCTGCTAATTCCAAGCTGAAAGAAACGTCTCATACATAATGTGAATTCTTGTACTATACTTTAATTTATTGATGTAAAGTTGCTTTTATATTCGCACATTCAGACTTTATCCTTAATAATATCATGTTCAGAAAAGCATTATTTGCCTACTCTAAATAGTGAAATCATATTAGAAGCAAATAACTATTAAAGTACAACATTGTTTACAGTCAAATAAAGTGTTGATCTTGTTTTAAAGTCATACTTACATGTGATTTCAAGCCGAATATTCAAGGTAGTGTGGTAAACAATATAGGGAGCATGTCACAAGTTGTCACTGAACGGATGTGCGAATATAAAACCAACTTTACCTCAATATAATTCACATTTATTAATTAGTAAACATTGAAACATGATGGATTAATTGTTCTTAGTTCACGTTAGTAAATAAATGAACTAATGAAACATTATTGTGAAGTGTGACTGTTTTGACAAATGTCATATACAACCTGCTAATTCCAAGCTGATAAAAATGTCTCATAATTGTTTAATGTGTACTATACTTTAATTTATTGAGGTAAAGTTGGTTTTATATTTGGACATTCAGACTTTCTTCTTAATAATATCATGTTCAGAAAAGCATTATTGGCAAATTCTAAACAGTGAAATCATATTAGCACCCAATGACTATTAAAGTACAACATTGTTTAGTCAAGTACACTACACTGTTCCAATTTACTATGACCTTTTATGTGAAGCTGCTTTGACACAATCTACATTGTATAAGCGCTATACAAATAAAGGGGAATTGAATTGAAAGTAGTGTTAATGTTATTTTGAATGTGAGTTCAAACCAAATATTGAAAGTACCATGGTAAACAATACAGAGAGCATGTCACAAGTTGCCACTGAATGAATGTGCACATATAAAACCATCTTTACCTCAATGTGCTAGCGTAGTATTACCCATCTCACTTTGCTTTCATGATAACAGTGCCCTTAGATCAGCATGTTAATTAATGTCTTGTAATTGTCAGTGTTTTAGCAGCGTGTTGATGATGTTGGAGGAGGCTGTGGGCAGACGTGTGTGTTGTGATGGAGAAAGGGGAACCGTCCGCTATGTCGGTCCAGTTCCTCCTACTGCAGGTCTGTGTTCATTCCTAATCACGTCCATGTGTGTGTGTGTGTGTGTGTGTGTGTGTGTGTATATATATATTCATTTCATTAATTTTCTTTTCAGCTTAGTCCCTTTATTAATCTGGGGTCGCCACAGCGGAATGAACCACCAACTTATCCAGCACATTTTACGCAGCGGATGCCCTTCTAGCTGTAACACATCACTGGGAAACACCCATACATTCTCATTCACACATAAACTACTGACAATTTAGCTTACCCAATTCACTTGTACCACATGTCTTTGTACTGTGGAGGAAACCGGAGCACCCGGAGGGAACCCACGCTAACACGGGGAGAACATGCAAACTCCACACAGAAATGCCAACTGACCCACCTGAGGCTCGAATCAGTGACCTTCTTGCTGTGAGGCGACAGCACTACCTACTGCGCCACCGCGTGACCCATATATATATATATATATATATATACATGCATGCATGCATATAGCTCCAGTTTCCCCCACAGTCCATGCAGTACAGGTCAATTGGGAAGGCTAAATTGTCCATTGTGTATGTGTGTGAATGAGTGTTTTCCAGAGATGGGTTGCAGCTGGACGCTGTGTACAACATATGCTGGTTAAGTTGGTGGTTCATTCAGCTGTGGCGACCCCAGATTAATAAAGGGACTAAACCGAAAAGAAAATGAATGAAAATAAATAAATACACACACACACACTACACTCTACTTTAAGTTTTCTTAATTTCTCTCTGGACTGTTGCATTTGGCCCAGTGCTACAGAGCATTATGCACTAAAACAGCCAGACACAGGAACAGTTTAATTCCCAGCCCATTTCCCACCTCAATCACCTTTAATCTACCATATATGTACATGCATATCATTGAACTTTGTATATAGGAATCTGAGATGTTTTGTTGTTGGGGGAGCTAAAAATAATACATTTTGATAGCTTCAACAATCTAAATATAATACTTTATTTTTATTACTTTTCTAAGGAAGAAAAGAATAAAAAAAACAATACAATAACATCGGAAGTTACAGGTCACATTAACAAAGTACATCTAAAGATCAGTTCACAGTGGAAAGGCCTAAGCACAATCCTCCACTGTCTAAATAATGAAAGTAGGGAGGTAGAGAAAGTAGGGATTTCCATTTTTTATTTCATTATTTCTTTTGTAACACAGGCTTTATAAATTGAACAAAATGCTAATGGTCTAATCCGATTTAATTGTCTATGCTAAGATAAGCTAATGGTTTAATCTGATTCATAATAAGCTAAGCTAAAAGTGCTCCGGCCAGACCTGAAGATGGATTCAAAAATGGTCAAATTCATTTGTTTAACTCTAGAAGAGCTGCAAAATTTCCCCAAAAAGTGGAGCGTTTCTTTAACTTTGCTTTCTGAAACACTTAATTTAACGCGCCTTGGATGATTTTTGTGTGTATCTTTCTGAATTACCCCTGAAGCACTGTTTGTTTGATTCTACATTTGTCTTTAGGTGTGTGGTTGGGAGTGGAGTGGGATCATCCAGAGAGAGGAAAGCATGATGGCAGTCATGACGGAGTGCAATATTTCACCTGCAGGTGCTCAAAAGTCTCTTTATTTCTGTATTTATTAACACATCTGATTAGTTAAAGGGAGGAACTGATTTGCGCCCACAGAAATTAGCAGATTATTAGCCCATTGAGTCTATTTCTGTAAATAAAAAAAAAACAGCAACATTTCAGCTGATTGTGTAACATCTCTACATCTATTGGAGATATCAGTGTCAGTATGGTTAAAAACACTGTAGTATTTACTGTAAATTACTATAGTATATTCTCATTTGGGTGTCAGACGACTGAAAATAGATCTGGTAGCAGATATCAGCCTCTGTCACTCTTTAGCTTGTTAACATTTATTATTATTTATTTAGGATATGCATTTCACATTCTGATTCCAATGGCTCATTATTAAACTGTTATAATGACTACAGTTAAATTAAATATCTTAAGAATGAAATATGATGTGTTCTTTGAAAGAGTGTACCTGCAGTGTTATGGTATTATATTGTCATTGTGGCATTATATAATGAGTGGCATAGTCTTAAAATGACAATAATATTGTTTGTCACAACACATTTTAGTGCAATATATCCTACAACAAAAATTTACATCGTGTCGGCGCCAATAGCCTAGTGCAGTGGTGGGCAAACTTTTTAACCCGAGGGCCGCATTTAGTTTTCCAAACCAAGTGAAGAGCCACATGTCAAACCCTTCAAAAAATAACTTATTTATAGTGGCAGCAGGCATGAAACATGTAATATCAGACAGAAACATGTCACATTAACACAAAACAGATTTTAAAAATAGTTATTATTGAGTCAAATTTACAAGTCAAATGAATTAGCACTGCTATTAATATTTCCTTATCAATCATCATAAAACAATAACATAATAATAATCCCTTAAAATATAATAATATTAATAATAACAATAATAATAATGCAATAATAACAACAACAACAACAACAACAATAATAATAATTATATTAATAATAACCATAATAATTATGATAATAATAATAATAATAACAATAATGTATTTTTTTTTACAGTGGAGAATAGAAAATATATTGTCTGATAGAAAACATCTCATATTAACACATTAAAAATAATTATTAAAGTTTATTATTCGGTCAAATTGACAATATTCTAATTTGCACTGCTTTTAGAATATACAGATTAATCATTATAAAACTTGACAAAACCACAAATCTTTGATAAAAGAACTGTTTAAAGTAAATGTATGCATGGAAAATATATTCTAAGACAAAAATGAACACAATTAAACAGCAATTATTATATAATATGAGTTAAATTCACAATAATCTCATTTGAGATTGTATTTAGTGGGGAGAGTGCGTGCGACGTGTGAGGAAGGATCCGGTGGTGAGGGCTGAGAAGGGTGCGCAACTTACATGAGGACCGGGAGGGAGACGCGTGATTTCCGGGAGATTATCACTCGTTTGCGGGTATCCGGGAGTCTGCATTTGCAGGAGACTCCTGGAACTTCCGCGAGAATTGGGATGTCTGTAACACTCAACAGTAACACTCGCAAAATACCCAGCTGATTCAGTCGTTGGCTAATGACATAAAAAAAGCACACAGCGCTCCTTTATTTCTTGTCAACAGAAAGGCAGTGCTCTGCACCTCGCGGTGTTGGAACGTAAATGCCGTTCGCTGTGATCGGCCTCTTAGGTTGCTATCACATGGCGTTCACTTGTATTGCATCATTAATTTACTAATTCTAAAACATAACTGTTACTCAGAAGCAGCATTTTAAAAACTCCCTTGCGGGCCGTAGTTTGCTCACCTCTGGCCTAGTGGTTAAGTGCGCCGTCATATAGCACCAAGGTGTTCACGGTGACCTGAGTTGGATTCCCGGCTCGAGGTCATATGCCGATCCTTCCCCTCTCTCTGCTCCCAATGCTTTCCTGTCTGTCCTTCACTATCCTATAACATTAAAGGTGAAAACCCCTAAAAAATAATTATAAATAAAGACATCGTGACAGGCCTATGTATGCATATGTACACGTTTCAGTAATATTATTAAATAATATGCAAATGTTTATATGATTTATTGACCGTATAGTCTTCTGTAGATATCTTTACTTGTATTTCTGTAATACACTATATGAGAGATTTGCTTTGTTTATTAAACATGTGTATCTAATTGGATTTGCATTGTAAACCCTAAATAAAAGTTAAAAATGTATTTTTATTTCACGTTTTAAGTTTAGTTAGTTAATATGCACAGTAGAAAACATCTGTAAATGAACAGTTTTCCATATTTTTTGATCCATGTTTTAATTTTCCCCCATTTATTTCTGCTTCTGAATTGCATTATGGGATCCTGATCTTTCTTCCAACAACTTTTAACCTTGAAAAGTTGTAAAAAGTGACGTTTCTGGTCATGTGTATTAGTCTGCAGTGCTGTATTGTCTGGGTTGTTGTTGTATATTACTCTACAGAAACCTTGTAATAAACTGCAGCACATTCTCTGTTATTTTACACACTTATTTATAGATATTATTTCTTATACATTATATGATCTCAAACTCCAAAATGTCAATAAAAGTCACTGTAGAGTTAAATTTTCAGAGATCAACATCCCATAATGCAATTCACCACAGCAAATAAATAGATTTTAATAGATTTTTACAGTGATATTTTTTACAAACGTCAGTGCAGGGAAAGCAAAAGATGTCCCCAGATCCTCTCTGACTCTGTTTACAGGTTATTTTTGTTATTGTGGTCAGGCACCCAACAGGCGGCTCTTTTGTGAGGCCCCAAAAGGCCAGTTTTGGTGTGGATTATGTGACGGCTCTGAAGCAGCGCTATGAGGTGGAGATAGAGGAGGTGACGGCAGAAGAGATGAAGATCTCCAGCAAAACTGTAGTCATGGTCGGCTTTGAGAAAGTCAAGAAGAAACAGAGGTGAGCTTTCACTCGTCATTACTGCACTGCTTTTACATCTACAGTAGTCAATATTTGAAGTGGATCAATGCCTTTCTCTCAAAGTTGTCCTAAAACTATAGAACAACACCCCATCATGTCTTTGAAAAACCTTTTTTGATTAACTTCAAATGTCAGACTATATTCTAAACCAGAGTTTCCCAACCCTGTTCCTGAAGGCACACCAACAGTCCACATTTTCAGCCTCTCCCTAATCAAACACACCTGAATCAGCTTATCATAACATCAGAAGAGACTCCAACATCTGAAGTTAATGGGTCAGAAAAGGGAGACATCCAAAATATGTATTGTTGGTGTGCCTCCAGGAACAGGGTTGGGAAACACTGCTCTAAACTATGGCTGTGCAATATGACGATATACAGTTAAAGTTGAATTATTTTCATATTTTTTCCACAATTTCTGTTTAACGGAGAGAAGATTAAACATTTCTAATCATAATAGTTTTAATAACTCATCTCTAATAACTGATTTCTTTTCTCTTTGCCATGATGACAGTAAATAATATTAGACTAGATATTCTTCAAGACACTTCTATACAGCTTAAAGTGACATTTAAAGG
The DNA here is from genome assembly GCF_903798145.1 of Danio aesculapii. Taxonomy (NCBI): domain Eukaryota; kingdom Metazoa; phylum Chordata; class Actinopteri; order Cypriniformes; family Danionidae; genus Danio; species Danio aesculapii. The sequence continues at coordinate 45,665,212 of NC_079445.1, read as the reverse complement.
CTTAACTGGGACGGGACGGGGACGGTCCTCAAATGGTTCAGATCTTACCTTGAAGGAAGAGGTTACTATGTCAGTATAGGTGACCATAGGTCGAGGTGGACACCCATGACATGTGGAGTCCCACAAGGCTCGATTCTGGCACCACTCCTGTTCAACCTTTATATGCTCCCTCTGAGCCAAATTATGAGAAAAAAACCAAATCTCCTACCACAGCTATGCTGATGACACTCAGATCTACCTAGCCTTACTGCCTAATGACTACAGCCCCATTGACACCCTCTGCCAATGCATTGATGAAATTAACAGTTGGATGTGCCAAAACTTTCTTCAGTTAAACAAAGAGAAAACTGAAGTCATTGCGTTTGAGAACAGAGATGAGGTTCTCAAGGTGAATGCGTACCTTGGCTCTAAGGGTCAAACAACAAAAAATAAGGTCAAGAATCTTGGTGTGACTCTGGAGTCAGATCTGAGTTTCAATAGTCATGTCAAAGCAGTTAGTAAATCAGCATACTATCATCTCAAAAACATTGCAGGAATTAGAGGCTTTGTTTCCAGTGAAGACTTAGAGAAACTTGTTCATGCTTTTATCAGCAGCAGAGTGGATTACTGTAATGGCCTCCTCACTGGCCTTCCCAAAAAGACAGTCAGACAGTTGCAGCTCATCCAGAACGCTGCGGCCAGAATTCTGACCAGAACCAGGAAATCAGAGCACATCACACCTGTCCTCAGGTCTCTACACTGGCTCCCAGTTACATTCAGAATAGAGTTTAAAGTATTATTACTGGTCTATAAATCAGTAAATGGCCTAGGAGCTCAATACATTACAGATATGCTCACTGAATACAAACCTAACAGATCACTCAGATCTTTAGGATCAAATTAGAATTAGAAATTAAATTAAATCAAATTAGATCAGATTAGAAATCCCAAGAGTTCAGTCAAAGCAGGGTGAATCAGCTTTCAGCTACTACGCCCCTCGCTGCTGGAATCAGCTTCCAGAAATGATCAGATGTGCTCCAACATTAGGCACATTCAAATCAAGACTGAAAACACATCTGTTTAGCTGTGCCTTTACTGAATGAGCACTGTGATACGGCCGACAGATCGAACTACTATCTTTTTCTCTTCTTTTTAATTCTTTTATAACACATTTTATCTGTTTTTATTTTATTTTATTTCTATTTTTACCATTTCTATTATTTGTTTTTATTTCTCTTATACTTGTTTCTTTTTTTCCTGTTTATGTAAAGCACTTTGAATTGCCACTGTGTATGAAATGTGCTATAGAAATAAACTTGCCTTGCCTTGCCTTAACTAGGTTAATTAGGGTAAAGTTAGGGTAATTAGGCAAGTCATTGTATAACAGTGGTTTGTTCTGGAGACAATCCAAAACTAATATAGCTTAAAGGGGCTAATACTATTGACCTTAAAATGGGTTTAAAACAATTAAAAACTGCTTTTATTCTAGCTGAAATAAAACAAATAAGACTTTCTCCAGAAGAACAAATATTAGAGGAAATACTGTGAACATTTTCACTAATATCAAATGAAAAATATTTGAGAGACTAAATATTTCACAGGAGGGCTTATAATTTTGCCCTCAACTGTACATAATATGTAATTAAAATATGAATTAAAATCTAATTGAATTAAAAAAATAATAAATGCAATCAAAATATAGAATTGTTAGGACTAAAACAGCTTATTTTTTGCATATTTTGGCACATGTAATCACAATATCTAGAGGAATAATTCTGCTAAAGGCACTGGTTTGTGATGTTGTTTGTGTGGTCACAGTGTGGAGAACCTGACAGAAGTCGGTCTGAGGAGATGTGAAGTTTCAGCTCCAGGCCCAGAGAACGAGATCAGAAACACAACACCATGTATCCTTCACTGAGAACACCCAAACAGATCATTCAGGACATTAACTGTGGAGTGGTTAGTGTTGCTGACTGGCATGTAGACATATTGGGTTTGAATCCAGGATAAAGTAATTACAGTCGTTTATAATGTGTTATTTGATTGCTCTGATCTTGTAATGTGTTTGGTTTTAATATCAGTCTGACATCTGAATGAACTCTTTGTGAATAAAAGACATTAAGTCACAATTTCTGAATGCTTGTACAAGCCGGGATTCCAACTCTGGTTACTCGCAGCACATTTAAGCTGATCATCCAATGTTTACATTTGTAATATTTGTGTATTATTTGCTAATTAAAAAACACTTTGTGTGTATTTTTAAAACTATATATTTTATAAATCAGAATAACTGACTTTAGCATTGCTTAAACTTTAGTATGTTCATCTAGCATGTTTCTTAAATATCAGCTAACATAAAGAGAAGTCAAAAAACGTACATACAGCACCTTTAACAGTGTCTCTCAGTCGTTCAGTCTCTGGATCTTTCTGGAAACCTGCTGAGCTCATGGGAAGTGCTGGCAGCCATTACGGAGCAGCTGAAGTCACTGCAGGAGCTGCATCTCAGGTCATTCATTACTGTCATTCAATTATTATAGGTAGAGCTGGGCCTGTATTGTATTGGACATCATTTGAATAACTTAGGCTGCATTTACACTGCAGGAATTAATGGTCAATTCTGATTTTGTGACTGTATCCGATTTTTTTGCTGACCTGCTTACATCATCTTTAAAAAGTGACGCGAATTAGCTCGTCTGCATTTACACAGCACACGGCAAAGGCGCAATGACCAGGAAAAAAAAGAGCGGGCGCTGACTAACAGCTGATAATTAAAGAGTGCTCTTTCTCTATTCCTGTATGTAATCTGTTCGCAGCCTTTGACAAGCTGTTTTACTATAGTATATAACAGAAAGGTTCTCATTTGTCCATCTTCTTTTAATATATAGGCTTTTTTAAACCTTTAGACATCTTAATGTCATGTCCATGGCGGGATTTATGCACGTGATGTATGCACTAGTTTTATATTAGTTTATATTGGTTACATGGCGGACATTACACTCTCTCGCTCTCATTATCATGCTTTAATACCTGCGCTATATGACAATATAAAAGCTGTTTAAGTCCTCATGTGTGAGATTTTAAGGTTTGGGATTCTGCTGAAGTCTGTTCTGAAATGAAAGCGTCGGACTTGACGTCATTCGCTACGGTTTTTAATGATGCGCAACTTGCATTGACAGGTGAAAATCCGATCTACCTGCTTACCTGCTCACACGAAAACACGATCTGATTCATATCGGATACATTTCCACATATGAACAAGGCCTGAATCTGATTTGAGTAAATCAGAATCCATGTGATTTGTTTCTGCTTACACGTGCATGGGCTATATCAGGTCTGTGCCACATGGGAGAAAAAATCAGAATTGAGTCACTTGAACAGTGCAGTGTAAATGCGGCTTAATATGCACATATATGTTTAAATATATTCACATTTTATATACACTCTGTATGAGCCTCAAAACAGCAATTAGTTGCATAATCGCAATTATTTCTTGGACATTAATTGTGAGCCCAATGTCATAATCATGACCTCTAATGTCTGCTTATATTTAAATCTCATTACAAGTGTCTGAATAGATGAGGTGTGTGTGCTGAAAGTGCTTTATGTACCTCTCTGCAGTCACAACAGGTTGAGCATCTCCAGCGACCCAGGCGCTTTAAGCTCCGCCTTCTCCCGTCTGAGGGTCCTGTCAATCAACAGCTGCGCGCTCACCTGGACTCAGGTAACATGTACAGTGTGAACCAAGGTTATTATAGTTATCGAAAACGAACGAAAAAAAAAAACGACAGCTAAAATGTAAAATAATTGTCGTTAACTGAAATAAAAACGAGTTTTTCAAAAACTAGAACTAACTGAAACTGTATTGTGTTCATACAAAACTAATTGAAACTTACTAAAATTATAGCTAAAACCTCCTTCGTTTTCGTCTTTGTAAATGTATTTAATACATAATCTTACTGTGCGCCTTTTAGAAGTAAATCTATACTCCGCGCTGCAGGTGTTTGACCCGTACGGCACCTCAGAGTCTGTAGTTCTGCTGCCATTGGCCAGATCGAGCTGTTTCTCCTTCAGTCATCCTCACTGTTGCTCTCGCGACAAAAACAATGAGTGTACATGACAGCAGCACGGTGACAGCATTAAATACAGACACTTAAAACTATTACTTTAACACGTTTGTGCCCAATAATGTGTTTTATTTCTGTATCGCGGTCGCGAATGAATCTTTTTAACCGGATCTTCTAAGTGAACCAGTTAAACTAGTTCACCAAATTGAACTGAATCATTTGAAACGATTTGCGTCTCCAGTAAGCACTCGTCCACAAACTATACTTTTTAACAAGCCTAATACCCCCTTTAACTATATTAATCCAATATATATTCTTATTCAGTTATTAGAACAGTGACGTTACACTGAGATCAAATTTGAGAAGCGGTTAACTGATAATACTGCGCATGCGTGATTCAGTGAACCGAACACAAACAGTATATGACAGCCTGCTGTGACTGAACTAAACTTCAACAACTGCAGCGCGGGTAAACCGAGGGCTTAAATGAGAGGATCTGGTGAAACGTACGTTTATTTCATAAAAGAAAATCGTAATGGAGTTTAAATAGGTGAATCATGCTTCAGTTGGGTTGCAAAACTTTACTGTAAGACATTTTTCAGATCATGGTGATGTTTTAATTGACTGAAATGACTATTGCTGACTACATAATGTTGAGTCCTAACATCTGCAATAAATATCTGAACTTCCCATCACTACTGTGTATCTAACCTCTGAAGCAGCCTTGCACACATATTGTACTGAAGGCTGCTGTCTTGTGGGCTGTTGTATTTGAATTTGAGGATGGGTAGATGGTATGGGTAGATGATAGTGTTCATGTGTCCTCTGAATACAGGTTTCAAAAGATGCATGACTGAGTTTTTATTCTACAATATTTATTCTGTTGATTTTTAATCTTGCACCTAACAAATATCCTTATTTAGAAAAAAAACTAAAACTAATACTGAAACTAATAAAAACTGAAGTAAAACTAAATAATTTCAAATATAGAAACTAATAAAAACTAGTAAATCTGCCTCTAAAACTAATTAAAACTCACTAAATTTTAAAACAAAAAGTCAAAACGAAATAGAAACTAAAACTAATGAAAAACCCAAAACTATTATAACCTTGGTGTGAACAGGAAAGTCTGAAATGATCAATCCAAACCCAATGTAGTATGTACATACCTGTGCTGATTCTCTGGTAAACTAGATGACTTTATACTTAATATTATGTACTAAGATACTGCACTACTAGACTAAGGGTTTGGAAAATGTAATATTAATATATTTACTGCATTTGTTTGATTTAATTTTAGAGTAAAAATACAAATAAAAAAGAGGAAAATTGTGAAATATTATTCCAATTTAAAATATCATTTCTCTGTTAGTATATTGCACAATTTAATTATCCCATGATTCTTCTCAAGACATTTGAATATGCATATTTATTTGCATATTTGTTTATAAAAGGAAACATTTCTGATTACTATCGATGTCAGTTGTACTGCTTTGCTAGTGATTTTAAATTGTAATAACATTGCACAATATTGCTGTATATTTGATTTAAAAATAGCTGATTTAGTGAGCAGAACAGTGCATTTATTCTTCATTTTTGACTAATAGTGCATGAGAATTCAGTAGTAATTGATCTATTTTTTTGGCAGGTTCTTCATTGCGCCCCCATGTGGCAGCAGGTAGAGGAACTTTATCTGGCTGACAACAACATCACACAATTACTGAAGTATGTCACTTAATAACATTCATATCACAGAACATGAATATTAGAAAACTGATAGAAACAAATAATTCTTTCCTTTATTCAGACCAGAACATGTGCTACAGGCGTTAACAGTTCTGGATCTGTCCAATAACCGAATAGCCCCGGAGACGGTACTGGAAATCTCACATTTACCCCGGTAAAAATACATAATGGCAAGAAAAATCCTAAACATCAAACTGTGCAATAAATAAAAACTAACGTTTGTATCTTCAGGTTGGAGAGGTTGAATCTGTCAAGCACCACTTTATCAGAAATTGAGTTCAGTGATGTTCCAGGAGGTATATTTACAATGATAATCTATATTTTTATTGTGTGTTCATGTATAAACATAATTAAATAATATTTTTATGCTGTGAAGGCAAGAAGACAACCTTTTTTCTTGCCTTGAAGGAACTTTTACTAGATGACAACAACATATCAGAGGTGAGTATTAGAGAATCTGTTGTTTTATTACCATTGAGATGCATTCATAGTAGATGTAAAATCTCAAGTCATCTCATATCCTGATAATAATATATATAGAAATATTAATGAAATATAAAACACAAAAGATTACAGGCTCAACATAAAATATGGCTAAATTAAATGCAAACACTAAACATTGTATGTATATGATTGTAAGTTCCTCACGATGCTGTTGGTCATGTTTCGGTCTGCATCTCTGTTACGGTGTGTAATATATTGCACTCATATAAACTATTAAAGTATTAACTGTATTTTACCACAGCACAATATAAACTATAGAGCATAATATGAAACGATAGACTTTTTATTTTGTCCATATGATATATATTGTCATATTGAACCTTATTTGTTATTATTAGATTTGGTACTTTAATTCTAGTGAACATAGTATTCATTTTGATAGTCATTTTTATTAGTTTGCTTGTTTAATGTGTGTGTGTGTGTGTGTGTGTGTGTGTGTGTGTGTGTTCGTGTGTAGTGGCGTGTGGTAAATGAGCTGGAGAAGCTGCCATCTCTGGTTTATTTATCCTGCAGGAGGAACCCACTGCTGCACAAAGAGAAAAACCTGGAGACGGCGCGACAAATAATGATCGCACGACTGGGTCAACTAGAGCTGCTCGACATGAGACAGGTGAGTTCAGCGTTTCCTACTTAAACAATCCTGTGATGTGCTTTTAAATGTGTATTTATAGTTGACGTTTGACGTAATTTCAACTGAAACATGAGGACAGGGCGGGACATAGAGTAGCTCCTCCCCCTTTTCATAAATAGCCAATAGCGTTTTGTTTACATCGCAACTCGGCCAGTCAGAGCTGTTGTGGCTACAGTAGACTATTGCCGATGCACACGTTGTGATGGTAGCTATGTTTCCATCCAAAGATGCTAATTCAATTTATCCACAAAACTAGAATTTGACATGTATAGAAGAAGCTGCATTTCCATCTAATGAGAAACTAAAGAGAATAAAATCATCACTTCCTGATAATCGTGCACAGATATCACTGAGAGAAGTGGAGTTTGATGCACTGTTGAGATTCTTTACTGTGGTGTTTGTTCTTCTCTAATAAATGAACTGCGCCTCAGAAGACAAAGACGAAACGCAATGAACGCTGAATTATGGAATAAAATCATTGTCATTAATATTTCGTGTGTAAATAAAATTCACGCATCCGTAATTATAAAATCGTAAAGGAAAACGAAGCGTACTCGTAATTTTACGAGGGGACAATTCCAAAATCTGCGTTTAGAACAGACACAGATACGACATTTTGTTTTTTCTGTTTGTTTATGACTGATAACTTTACGATGGGTGTACTTTACACACGAATTACAGTTTCACCACGAACACGAAGTCCTGATTACGAGTACGAATCAAACAGCGACACTCCACTGTCAAAATTACGTCACCGCTGTCACAGGCATTAATAAACAAGCGAGAGTCATCGATCATAACGCCTGCTGGACACTCAAGCTCCACACACACCGTCTCAGGCAAGATTTCTGTTATTCCCTCTTTGAGAAATGTCCGTCATGAGCTGTAATAAAGGTTGAGACTCAATGAGGTCCTATTTCGCTGTGTTTCTTGGACATTTTACTGAATCAAAATTTAGAACGGGTCGAGGATAGAGAGCTAGCATAATGTCAGTTAACATTACAGGCAGCAAGCGCAGAGTCTCTCAGTGAATCACTTAACTATAACATGACATCTGTTGATTAAGTCACCTATTTTAACTGTTTAAATAACTCTCAAATACTCTAAGATCACCAGAGAATGCAGAGGCCTGTCGGATATGATTAATAAAGTTGCTGTCTGGTGTTGTTCTCAGATTTTGTCAGATGAGCGGAGGGGTGCGGAACTGGATTACTGTAAGATGTTTGGATCTGCATGGCTGCGGGCTGGAGGTCATGGTGAAGCAGAGAAAAACCACCCGAACACAGACTTCATGACTGAACACCCGCGATATCTCACGCTCATCCAGAGTGAGGCTCTGTTTAAACTCTGCTGGGAAACTCCACCCCCAGTGAAATCCCATTGGCTAATTAAATTTTTAGTAAATAAATGCTAAATCAAACACAAAGTGTTTCAGGGGGTAATTGATGTGTCAGTGATCTTTGGATAAGGGATTCATAAAGATAAACAAAAGAAATTAAAATCACAAGTCCAAGGCACTCAAAGTAAGTGTAAAAGTTAAAAAGCCTTTAATAACATGGCTATTGTTTATTTATTTTTTAAACGATAGCCATGGTAATGACTTTTTCCACTTGCTTTTTCAAGTGCTTTGGACTTATGATTTTTTCTGCTTATCTTTATAAATCCCTTAATTTTTTGTTTACATTTTGAATATTTTGTTGGTTGTTTAAGGCCTCGATCATCCCGAACATGTTTTTTTTTGCAGTGAAAGGTGCCTTTTAAAAATGTTTTTCTATTGATGTTTCACATTTGTAAACTGTTTATTGTGTTTTAGCCATCATAATTAGCCATTATGTTTTTAGCCATCTGTGCACAAGCAATTAAAAAAAATTGAAAAAGGACCCGATGTCATGCACTCCAGCACCAAGACCATTAATACTGTGGTTCCCTAGCAACAACAAAGCGCAGTACACTGCTTTTTTCTAAAGTAAAAATAAGGTTGTGCAGTGCGCCATGCTTTTTGGACAGAGCGGTCTGTGCACATGCAGTTTAAAAAAACTGCACCTTTCCAAATTTCAACAAATTGAAAAAAAATCACCCATCGTCAAGCGCTATAACAGTAGTTACCAAGCACATAAAAAGGACAGTGCACTGCTCTTTTCTGAAGTAAAAAAAAATAAAAACCAAAAAAAAAATTATGTTGGGTGAGATCAGCCCCTAGGGTTGTCACGATAATGTAATTTGGTACCACAGATTCAGAGATACTGGAGCTTTTCAATACAGTGAAGATCAGTCAATTCATCAGCGGATCACTCGTGTGTCAGCTTATAGACAGGTCAGCTGATCGACGTAACTTGGAAATGCTCCAGTGTCCCTGTGTCTGTACTTACACTCAGTAAACAGCAGTGAGTTCGGTGAACTGATGACCTTCAAGGCCAATCACAGTTATTACTGTTGAGCACATGAACAATTGGCAAATCAGAGCAGTTTAAAAACATGCTCAACCATCGCTTAAATTTTAAAAATGTCCATTTCCCGCTAACATTTAAGTACTGATTGGTATCGAATTCCAGTATCATGACAACCCTATCGGCCCCATAACAATGTTTGTTATGCTTTCATGATGACGAATTTGTTTTGTCTGGTTGAACCAAACTGATGTCTTTGTTTGTTTTAGAGTATGGTGCTCCAGACGAGGGCGAGCTAAGAGAACAGAAACCATTTGCTCTAAAAAATCAACTATTAAGTATGAAATCACCATCATGAAAACAATAAGGACCATTTATAACATCAAAATATGGTCTCATCTCAACATTTCTGCTTTTATTTCAGCCATAACGTTTCTTTGTCCAGAGGATTTGGAGAGGAAGCCTATTGAAAAGAAGCTGCCAGGTAAAAACATTTTATTACATGGCTGTCTGAAATACTTGATTCTGATTGGTCAATCATGCCATTACAAGGTGTGTTAATCGCCAATAACTTACTCATCCAGGTACTACAAATCATCTTGACTCTTAATGGTTATTTTAATATATTTACATTTATATTCATATATCCACCACTTCGCTGTTCTTGACAGTTTGGTGCTAGTTTTTTGACTGAATAATAATAATAATAATAATAATAATAATAATAATAATAAGCAGGTTAGTGGCAATTTCCTTTCTGCAAGCTTAATTTAAAAAGTTAGAAAATGATCACAGCTCAGATTGATTTTTCTGTCTAATAGTTTAGCTCGACCAGGATAATGTACATCCAGCTGGTTGACATTACAGATTAAACCCTTCAGTTTTATAAAATAGCTGCTGATCAACCTGTTGGGCTTTATTCTGTAATAATCAGCTGAATGTACATTATCCTTTACTTTAAACATTGTCTGTGTTAAATGTGTTTGTGTTGTTTTCAGGGTCGATGATCGTTCAGAAGGTGAAGGGGCTTTTACACCGGCTGCTCAAATTACCAGGAGTCGAGTTGAAACTCACCTACACCTGCGCGAAGGTAAAAACACTGATAATAATCACACAGCGTGTCTTCAAGAATACTGTACAGGGCTCGAAATTGCGATTGTTTTGGTAGCATATGCGCCCGAAATTTTATCTATGCGACCTCAAAATATATTTGGGAGCATTTGTGCGAGTGCATAAAATTGTTGTCGTGCGACCAGTTTTCACAGCAAAATGTTTACGTCATGCGTGGATTTAGGGGGCATTCATGCATTAAGCATCTTTGCACCTAAAAACACCAAACGTAGCGCTCAGGAATGGATTAAAACAGTTTTCATGTCAACTTGCTGCAGTAAACAAAGCCTGCAATGCTTGCCCCACCTTCAAGCTCTTTATATTGGCCCACTGCGCTAAAACAGAACGCGAATGGGTTGGTTAATATCAGCTGTCAATCACTGACAGGGAGCTACAGCTGTGAAAACGTAAAGGTCTGGATACGAGAGAATGAAAACAACACTGACAGATTTTAGAAACCACTTAAAGTTACAAATAATGGCACATCTGATTAGTGATCATGTAATGAACGTTTAGTTCAAGAGTGGATAAAAGACTTCCAGTGGTTAAAGTCCGCTGTGAAAATGACTAAAGCATTCACCGTAAACCCGGTGGGATGGAGTTTTTAGGTAAAAACGTTTGCCACACGATGTTGTCAGTCGTGCGGCTGACACCGCGTTTACCATCGCTAACGAGCATGCATTCACTGAGATGAAACTAATATTGCAGCTCATGAAAAGACTTATTGCTGTTAAGATGACGTATGCAAATAATAGGTTATATGTCAATATCAGACAGCACCAGTGAGAACAGCACAGTTATTATCGTTAATTCAGTTCATCTCATTCATGTCAAGCAGTGCGTGAAGTCCGGTGAGAGTTTTGTTTATTTGTTAGTTTTGATTAGAGTTGTTTTCAAATGCAATAAATCTGTTCATATTAAACGTGTAGTAACGGTGCTCATCATTTTAGGTGGGTGCGACAAAATTTTGTCTTGTGCGCCTAAATTTTTGAAGTTAGGAGCACCGGTGCTACCAAGAATAAAGGTTCATTTCGAGCCCTGCTGTACTTCAGCTTTATGCCATTTAACAGCTGCACTTAGATCAGACCGGTTATCAACGCTTATATTTTAAGTTAGAGTGAAGAGGAGTGGGAAACGTGGCCGAATAATAAACTGTATGTTAAAAAGGCCTGTTCACACCAAGCACAATAAAGATTGTTTTGTTTACGATTATACCTAAAATGTTAACCATGATAACTGCACAATATATCGTATTCATTCATTTCCCCTTGGGTTAGTCCCTTTTTATCAAGGGTCGCCACTGCAGAATGAACCACTAACTATTCCAGCATATGTTTTACACAGCGAATGCCCTTCCAGCTCCAACCTAGTACTGGAAAGCACCCATACACACTCATTCACTAGTCAATTTAGATCCTCCAATTCATCTGTAGCACATAAAGCATTATTTATTTCATTTTTGTTTGCTCTGCTGTGTTTATCTGTGTTTTTCATTTGTTTATTATCTTTTATGCAGATGCACTCCCATACAAAATCATCCCAATCAATCAGTCTAAATTTATGAATTATTTCCAAAAAGAGATATATCAGATATCGGGTTAAATCATATTTATATCAAAATATATATAATGCTGAAGAACAAAATATCGCAGTGTCAAATTTTTTTTTTGCAGCCCTATAGTAGTTAACTATAGCTTAAATAATAAAACGTTTAGAGAAAATACCTAAAATAGTTTGCTGTTTTATTTTTGTCCTCCAGATGGCCGATAGAGAAATTGAGATTGACAACGATCTGAAGCCGCTTCAGTTTTACTCGGTGGAGGATGGCGACAAAATCCTGGTGCGCTGGTCCTGATGAAACCGCAGGGAATTGTGGGAAATTTGAGTCTTAGAGACTGAGCATCACTCTAATCCAAAAGATTTACCATCTTCTGCACTGACCACTTAAAAACATCACGGATCATAACAAAGAAATGAGAATATTCCCTGTTACTGGCCTTCATCATCTCCACGTTTGTGTTTACAATTATAAAACCACATTTTAGTGCAGAAACTCAATACAGCATCGCCAAGCTCTGAACTTTTAATATATAGAGCAGGGGTCATCAATCTCAGTCCTGGAGGGCCGGTGTCTCTGCAGGGTTTAGCTTCAACATGCCTCAACACACCTGCCTGGGTGTTTCAAGCATACCTAGTAAGAACTTGATCAGCTTGTTCAGGTGTGTTTGATTAGGGTTGGAGCTGAAATCTGCAGGACACCGGCCCTCCAGGAACAAGATTGCTGACCCCTGATATAGAGTATAACTTTGCATTGTTTGTGGAAATCATTTCAGTCTGTCACCACCAGATGGAGCTTTAAAGGAACCAAATGTGAAAAATCAATTCATAAGATGAATCTCACTTAGAAATGCACCTCATGTTCACTCCGATGTCATTATTCTGCTTGTCTTTTTAAAATCTAAAATAAATTCAGTATAATACGTCATCAAATACACTTGCAATACCGCTGCGATGTTTTTCCTATTACACTTGGCAATGTGCTTAATAAGCATTTACAAACCATACAGCATAAAAGTGTTTTATGTAAAATATATTATAATTTTTTTTATTCTTTCTGCCACAATAAAAAGCAAAAAAAAAGAATTATCTTGCAATTTCTCATTTATTTAAAATTTCTAGTCAATTTAAATGTATAACTCACAATTCTGACTATTTCTTGAGCTTTATATCTTACCATTTTTACTTGCAGCTTGTTTTTGTCGCAGTTGCATGTTCATAGGCATTGTTTTTACAATTTTAAGTTCAAGTCTCACCGTTGTAACTTTTTCTATGAATTGAACGGTAAAAATTCAGAATTTAGAGATTTAGTCATAATAGCAAGACAGTAAAACTATTCTGAAAAAGCAATGTTTCATGAAAATCAACTAAACAAAACCATTCTTAAATGGCATGGGTTTATTTATGGAATAATCAAGATAAATACAAAGTATGAGTGAAAATTATCTACATTTCCTTATGTAAATATATGAATATATATTTAAAGATAAGTAGTGCTGGGCAAAGATTAATCACATCCAAAATATTGTGTTTATTTCGACAAAATAGATGTGTGTTATATATTTTTATTATGTATATATCAATTTAAATATCTATGTATCATATGCAAATATTATATCTAAATATAAATAAACATTTTCTCAAATATATGCTTGTATTTATACAACAAATATACAGCGTACACACTTAAATTATGTCAAAACAAACTTTTATTTTGGATAAAGGTTTTATTTTGGTGATTAATTTTTGCCCAGCACTAATAAAAACTTAATTTTAAATTAGTAATATGCATTGCAGATATTGATTTGGACAAAGGTGATTTTCTCAATATTTTTTTTATCAGATTTTCAATATCTCAGCCAAATATTGTCACATCTCCTAACAAAGCACACATCAATGGAACGCTTATTTATTCAGTTTTCAGATGATCCCTAAATCCAAGAATTGACACTTATGGCTGTTTTTGTTATCCAGGGTCACATATAAGCATTGTTACAGTTGTGTGTTTGCATATCTGTAGTACACTGAAAAACCTCAGACTTTCACATGGTAGTACCAGATGAATGGTTTCCTAATGTGAGTGTTGTGTGAACTCGTCTGGAGTGTGTGTATGTCTGAGTTATGTTAACTCGTGTGTGTGTGTGTGTGTGTGTGTGTGTGTGTGTGTGTGTGTGTGTGTGTGTGTGTGTGCGTCAGAGAGATTACAGCTCAACGTGAAGGCAAACAGCTGCTGGGCCTCAAACTTAACTTGCAGCAGGAAACCGATTATTTGACATGCTTGTGAAAGTCTACAATATTGTGAAAGACTCGCCAAAAACAAAGCTATCAGATCAGATGTCCATCTGCATTTTACTATTTGACGCGTAATGTTAACAAAAAGCCAGCGTTTCTCGTTTTCCTGAACTCATTACAATCAAATACAGTCATCAGCGGCACTTAATGTTCCCTAGAAAGGTTTTGTGAAACGGTAAATCGATATATAGCATGTAAGTTAGTAGATTAAACGCCACTTACCTTTATTTACACGTCCATTGCTGTTTTTACCAGTCAGTTCACATCACATTTGAACGCGACGCCATTTTATAAACAAATACAATGCAGATTTTACCACAAATGCACATTTGCTGCATAGATGGATACTAATCGTGTCTTTCATTTGTAATTATCCAATTCCACCGTTGTTTACCTTTGTTTACAGCTTAAAACGGTCAGCCGCAGTGTATTTCTCTTCCGATTTATAAATAAGCCCGGGAACTTTTCGCGCCGCTTAATAACATCTTCCAATGAAATTAAAACTTGATGCCGGCCGCCTTAACATGATTGGTTGATGAAATGTTCTTCACAAACGGGCATATACTATAAATTATTGTTAAATATGTTGACTATTTTTCTTTTATTTAATCAATACACCTGCTTTTATTGTCATACATTTTAAATTTATTGTAGTTTGCCATCATTGGGCCAAGAATCCATTCATAACAAATGTTCTAAGTATGAATACTTAATTTGTCATATTTCTTGTATTGAATTGATAGGATAAGCAGAATAAAGTCCAGATAATGTTAGCTCATTAACCAAAAAGCATTTAGTAATCAGAAATGGGTTTTCCCTTTAACATTTTTCAAGTAAATTATCATTAAATAGACGGAAAAAAAAATAACTTCGCAATTTTCAGACTTTTCAGAACTTATGGTTATGTACACTATCATTTAGATTGTAATTTTAATTCAAATGCACTTTTATTGACTGCAATATCAATGATTGTTGTTGTTAGAAATGTGTATTTTAATAATTAGGTCAAAGCTCTGAATATTCACAGTAATAAACATCTTTTGTAACGCTGTTATGTAAGTCACATTTGAACATGTCTGGAGCAATAAAACACAAGGACTCAAAACTCTTACAAAATGTGTTTTAATCGAACAGCTGTACAGATCAGTGTCTCTCATATCCTCTGTCCAGCTGTATACACAGCGGTCCGCCTTTCCATCATGCAATGTGTAAACAATCAGTGTGATTTCCCATGTGTGTTGAGGAGGGTCTCGTCCAGATGTAAACGTCACATAAAAAGGCCTGAAACGGGCTCTCGGCCCCAGAGCACCAGAAATACAGTATAACGGTGTAATAACGATGATATACTTTCAATATTTACAATAAACAAAAGGAAAATCTTTGGCGTTTCATAAATCAGATTAAAATATATTTGTAAATAATATTTCACCTATGAAAAAACTACTATAAAATAACATTTATTATCTAACTATCAACTAAAACTGCCCAACTGGATTCATGTTTTCAAGTCGTGGTTTTAAGTAGGGATGCATCAATACAGACATCCTTATATATATAAATATTAATAGTTTCATCAGAGGATCACATGTTTACAATTTAAATGTAATTAATTTGTCATTATTAAATCAAACAATATAATATATGTATCAGCATTATATAAGCAGATGTTATATCAGCTATTGAAAACAAATAATATAAACAATTGATATTTTAAAAATATTATAAAAATGGCTGCTAATATAATACATATTTACTATTTTACCTGCTTTAAAAACATTCACATTAGAGAATTTTATGAGCAAACAAAAGTGAAATCATAGATGAAAACTATATATGTGAAGTAAAAATAAGTGTAAGTATGGAAACTTGTTTCTGTCATTTAGATACATAAAAATGCAGAAATCTAACTTTTTTAATACCCATGCAAGAGTCAGAGATATAAACTCAATTCGCATGAGGAGATATAAATTTTTAATTCCAAAAAAAATTGAGAATTGTAAAATATACTCATTGTGTAAAGTCAAAATTATGTGAAATTAACTTACAGTTGCGAAAAGTTAAATTTCTTGAGAAAAAAAGGCAATTGTGAGATATTAAGTGAGATATTAATTGTAGTTGAAGAAAAAAGTCAGAATTGCAAGATATAAACTCGTAATTGTAAAAAAAAGTCAGAATTGTAAGATATAAACTCGTAATTAAGAAAAATCTGAATTGCAAGATATAAACTTGTAGTTGCGAAAAAGTCATAATTGCAAGATATAAACAAGCAATTGAGAAAAAGGTCAGAATTGCGAGATATAAACAATTGCGAAAAAGTCTTATTTGTGAGATATAAACTCGTAATTGCAAAAAAGTCAGAATTGTGAGATATAAACTCGTAATTGAGAAAAAGGTCAGAATTTTTAGATATAATTTCGTAATTGAGAAAGAGTCAGAATTGAGATATAAACTCGTAATTAAGAAAGAGTCAGAATTTTGAGATATAATCTCGTAATTGCGAAAAAGTCAGAATTTTGAGATATAAACTCGTAATTAAGAAAGAGTCAGAATTTCGAGATATAAACTCGTAATTAAGAAAGAGTCAGAATTTTGAGATATAATCTCGTAATTAAGAAAGAGTCAGAATTTTGAGATATAAACTCGTAATTAAGAAAGAGTCAGAATTTTGAGATATAATCTCGTAATTAAGAAAGAGTCAGAATTTTGAGATATAAACTCGTAATTAAGAAAGAGTCAGAATTTTGAGATATAATCTCGTAATTAAGAAAGAGTCAGAATTTTGAGATATAAACTCGTAATTAAGAAAGAGTCAGAATTTTGAGATATAAACTCGTAATTAAGAAAGAGTCAGAATTTTGAGGTATAATCTCGTAATTAAGAAAGAGTCAGAATTTTGAGATATAATCTCGTAATTGCGAAAAAAGAATTGTGAGATATAAACTCGTAATTGAGAAAGAGTCAGAAGGTTGAGATATAATCTCGTAAATAAGAAAGAGTCAGAATTTTGAGATATAAACTCGTAATTGAGAAAAAAGTCAGAATTTTGAGATATAATCTCGTAATTGAGAAAAAAGTCAGAATTGTGAGATATAAACTCGCAATTGAGAAAAAGGTTAGAATTGCGAGATATAAACACTTAATTGCGAAAAAGTCTTAATTGTGAGATATAATCTCGTAAATAAGAAAGAGTCAGAATTTTGAGATATAAACTCGTAATTGAGAAAAGTCAGAATTTCGAGATATAATCTCGTAATTGCAAAAAAGTCTTAATTTTGAGATATAAACTCGTAATTGAGGAAAAAGTCAGAATTTTGAGATATAAACAAGTTATTGCGAAAAAGAGTCATAATTGTGAGATATAATCTCGTAATTGAGAAAGAGTCAGAATTGTGAGATATAAACTCGTAATTGCAAAAAAGTCAGAATTTTGAGATATTTGAGACTTGAGACTTTTTTCGCAATTACAAATTTATATCTTTCAATTATGACGTTTTTTTTCGCAATAACTTGTTTAGTTATTGCGAAAAAAAACGTCATAATTGAAAGATATAAATTTGTAATTGCGAAAAAAGTCAGCATTGTGAGATATAAATCCATAAATGTAGGAAAGAGTTAAGAGTTTACAATTACATTATTTCTTCCGTGATTGAAACAAGCTTCCATACAGTTTAGTACTTTTGAAAGATTTTAAGGAACACTAATCCCTGATTTGATCTACGTCTCTTAGTAACCACAACAAACAATAATGTAACAATACAATAATACAAAACACTGCTATTGGCAGATAAGAATCTCTAGTCTCCCTCACTGTACTGATTGTGTCCTTCTGACGGGACGGAGCTGCTGTTCGGTTCTCAGAAGTTTTGGTCCTCTTCGACACATGAAGCGTCTCTGGCATCAGGACACCGGCAGGAGAATCCGCCAGGACGCGGTAGACATAAATGAGAACAGCCTCCGTTATCGCGAGAGCAGTAGTTTACACCTGCGGATTACAGTCATGTGATTAATCCCTGTGTACTGTTCACATTGACTCCCCTTGGGTGATGTTGGTGCTGTTTTAGCCTCATTGACTTCCATTATAATCACATTTATTGATTGCAAAGCCATGACAGCATATAATCATGCACTCTTGATTGTAGCTGGTTTTCCCATTGTGAGACCTTTGCACACTTATCTTGATATGTCTGAGAAAATCTAAATCGTCTCCTCAGCTCTCAGAACACAGTAAGTGTATTTCTGAACACACACTATAATCTGCTGTTTTACTCCACTGAACTCCATATAAAAGCCAGAAACTCTTCAGCACAGGCCTATCTAAAGGGTTAATGCGCATGAACTGATGATCAACAGTAAAATGACAGATTATCCCTCTTCCCAACCAGAAAAACCAGCAACAATCAAGAATGCATGATTATATGCTGTCATGGCTTTGCAATCAATAAATGTGGTTAAAATGGAAGTCAATGGGGCAAAATCGCTATACAATTAACTTGAATTGAACAATGAGATTAATCTGAACTCAGACCTGCAGGGCATTGTGGGTAAGTGATAGCGATGCCGTATGTACGTGAACGTCTCTGAGGAAGAAATTCCTCCACCTCCATCCCATCATGACGGTCCAGAGCGATCACTGCTTCTCTAGAGACACCATAAACACACACAATCAAACATCCAATATTTAAAAATAAATGAACATCAAATACTACGAATTAATTATAAATATGTTCAATTTAAATAAATAATACAAATAAATAAATAAGTCAAGATATAGGTCATTTAATCCATTATATTTACATATGTATTCTTTATGAAATTCATCAATGAGGAGAAAGATTTTCTTTTAATATTTTTATACATTATTATTCATTTGTCTTTTGTGATTATCACCGTTTAACTGCACATTGTCAAATAAACATCGTCAGGGAATCAGAGGTTTATTCATTAGCCATTTCAATGATTAATTTCACTCATTCAAATTGAATCATTCATCAAATGAACTGATTCATAAGAGTCACTTTAGGTGAATCAGTAACTCTGAACGCACCTTCTCCAGTCGGTGTAGTAGAGGTTTCTGCCGTAGGACACGATGGCGAACGGATAATGAATCCCTTCGGTCAGTTTTCTTCTGACACGAGAATACAGATCCAAACACTCCACCTTACGAGTTCCTTAAACAAACGAACAAACAAACGCCATTTAATTCAACAGAAGAACTCATTTCATGTGATTGATTCACCACTGATGCTTTTCTAAAGAAAATAAAACACATCTTCACAATCCTGATAATCAACAATGATCAGTTTTATAAGATGCCACAACTCTTAACTTTTAAAAATGATTTGATGAAAAAGATTTATGTTGCTGAACAAATATGAATGTACAGTTGAAGTCAGAATTATTAGCCCCCCTGAATTATTAGCCCCCCTGTTTATTTTTTTCCCCAATTTCTGTTTAACGAGAGCAGATTTCTTCAACACATTTCTAATCATAATAGTGTTAATAACTCATCTCTAATAACTGATTTATTTTCTCTTTGTCATGATGACAGTAAATAATATTAGACTAGATATTCTTCAAGACACTTCTATACAGCTTAAAGTGACATTTAATTAGGTTAATTAGGTTAACTAGGCAGGTTAGGGTAATTAGGCAAGTTATTGTATAATGATGGGTTGTTCTGTAGACTATCAGAAAATAATATAGCTTAAAGGGGCTAATAATATTGACATTAAAATGGATATTAAAAAATTAAAAACTGCTTTTATTCTAGCCGAAATAAAACAAATAAGACTTTCTCCTGAAGAAAAAATATTATCAGACATACTGTGAAAATTTCCTTGCTCTGTTAAACATCATTTGAGAAATATTTAAAAAAGAAGAAAAAAATCAAAGGGGGCTAATAATTCTGACTTCAACTGTATACCTGTATCCGCTCAGCACTCTTAACACACTTATAATAAAATTAATCAATTGAATAAAATAAAATCAAAAATGTATTAAATAAAAAAATTGGTCATTTAAATATAATTTAAAACAAATAAAACACTTAGTATTAAAAAACTAAAATTGACTGTATAATAAATAAATTGACATAAGCACTCGCTTCAAATCTTCTCACTCGACTGAATGGGCGTAATCAGTGGTTATCGGCTGATAGACATGGGCCAGTAGGGGCCATCTGCGCCTAAAGGTAGGCTCAGAAGGCTGTTATCATTCATCCACATGGTTAATCAGCTATATTAATAGAGTAGACTCCAGATTCAGATCTGTTTTTACATTACTGTGATGATTGGGTTTAGAGTTTGGGTGGGGGTAGACGTTAATAAAATACAGTTAATGGGAAATATAATAAGTAATATAAATAATTCTTGTTAACTTCCAGCCACAGCCGTATGTGATCTATAGCTGATTAACTATGTGGATGGATGATAACAGCCTTTTCAGCTTACCAGTAGGCCCCTACTGGCCCATATCTATCAGCTGATAACCACTGATAACGCCAATTCAATCAAGTTATAACATTCGAATCGGCTGATATAAAACAATAAGCATATGAGGTAATTAAAGTAATTACATATATATGTGTGTAATTAATAGTTTTTTAAATGTAATAATTTTTTAAAAGTATAACTATCTAAATAATAACTATGATTTAAAGAAAATATTTAGTATAAATAATAAAATCATATATAGTTTTATAATAAAACAATCAAAATAAGACACTGATTAAAACTGAATTAAAAATCTATAATAAAATGTAATGTTTTAAAATAAACACTAATAATAAATCACAAAAATGTTAAATAAAAATTAGAACAAAAATTTCTTAACTAAAAATTATAAAATAAGGTCGGTACAATAGCCTAGTGGTTAGCGATGACATATGATGCAGTAGCACTTCAGGGCGTCCCGAGTTCGAATCCCGGCTTGAGGACATTTCCCGTCCCTACCCCCTCTCTCTCTCTCTCTCTCTCTGCTACTTCGCTTCCTGTCTGTAATACTGTCCTAGCCACTTAATAAAGGCAAAAAAAAGGCCAAAAATAAATCTAAAATAAAAAATAAGTGAGTAAATCATAAAATAAATAAACAAAAAACTAAAAAATAAAACAGTAAAATAGATACAAAAAAAAAAAAAAATTATAAAAATAAAATGATTAAAAAACAAAAAATAACACAAAATAGTGATCAAATTAACTAAAATATTAATTTTTAAAAATAATAATACATTTAAAAAAATACAAATGATCAAAATAACTAACAAATATTTAAATGACAAAAATGAAATTTTTTAATGATATATTTTTAGAACAGCACAGACCAGCGTCGGCCCAGCACAGCAGCTGGCTCTGGCTGTCGTAACTCAGGCCGTTGGGTAAACTCAGGCCGTCCTGCACCAGAACCGTGCGCTCTGTCCCGTCCATGCTGGAGCTCTCAATCTTCGGTCCATCTCGGTTCCAGTCAGCCCAGTACAGACGACTGCAGGACAGAGAAAACCAGAGTCACACGTCTGCATGTGTTCAGTTCAGTTCAGCGCTGGGAATCAATTCAGATGCGCTGATTTGATTGATCCGATGATTACATTTTTAATATCCTCCCTTACCTAAGTAAATGACGTGCAACAGAAAGCCCAGGCGCCAACTTCTTATTGTTTACTTTATTATTCCACTTATTTCAATGTCTTCTTGTGTTGATATGTGTGTGTGTGTGTGTGCCCTGTATGTTTGCACATTCTGTAGATCATTCTGATTCTGATTCTGATTTTAAGAAATTGCGCAGCTCTAGTTTAGAGTGTTTTACCCATAGACAGGCTCTGCGATGATTGGCCGCGGGTTTATTAGGTCATTGTCGAACAGAACACGTCTGTTACTGCCGTCCAGACGGGAAACCTCGATACGGTCCAGCACTGAGTCCGTCCAGTACATGTTTCTGGACAGATGATCGATGGCGATTCCTTCAGGACTGCCCAGATCTGCAGGAAAACACACAGCAGAGGTCAATACTAGAGTCCAGACATTATTCAGCGCTACACACACACACACTGGTACAGCTTTCTTTACAGCTGTAATGAGGTTTTACTGTACAGACTGTATATTCTCTCATCTCCCCCTAAATAAACCATCACAGCAAACAATCTGCATTTTTACATTTAAAAAATAAAAAGAGCTGTTGTTCTCATGGAGACCCCAAAAAAGGTCAAAATGTACTGGTATTGCTATACTTGTGGGGACATTTGATGCCCACATTGTAGGAAATACAATCATAATGACTTAAAATTGATGAATTTCTGAAAATGCAAATTTTTATTTGTTGAAATTATTTATTGACTATATGATATTTATGTTTTTATTAATATTTAAAATGCTAATTTTATTAAAATAAATAAAAGGCACAATAAATCATTCATTCATTTTCTTTTCAGCTTAGTCCCTTTATTAATCCGGGGTCGCCACAGCGGAATGAACCGCCAACTTATCCAGCATATGTTTTATGCAGCGGATGCCCTTCCAGCTGCAACCCATCACTGGGAAACATCCATACACACTCATTCACACTCATACACTACGGACAATTTAGCCTACCCAATTCACCTTTACCACATCTCTATGGATTTTGGGGGAAACCGGAGCACCCGGAGGAAACCCACGCCAACACGGGGAGAACATGCAAACTCCACACAGAAACGCCAACTGATCTAATCGAGGCTCGAACCAGCAACCTTCTTGCTGTGAGGCGACAGCACTACCTACTGCGCCACTGCGTCGCCCACAATAAATCAATACTATAACTATATATTAATTAATAATGAATAAATAGCTGACAATTAAAAAAAAATAATTAAAACTATTAAAATAAGATATTTTAACGATGGATCTGTGACAGAGAAACCAGGGGTTTTGGGAAACACTCATCACTACATCGTTCTTTTCCCAAACGATGCATCAGACTATGATAGTTTAGCCACGAGTTTTGTCGTTGTTTGGGAAATGCACCCCAGAGCAGTGGGAGTTTACTTCTGAATCTACAGTTAACCACGCCCACTTAAACCAAGCACAATAGAAAATAGACAATTACCTCAAAATGATCAAGTATTGGTGTAAAAGTCTTTTCATACATTATACGTGTACCTCAGAACTGATGTAGTTTATGAGCTCTTTAAAATAAAGCTAATGAAGTGTGTGTGTGTTTGTGTGTGTGTGTGTGTGTGTACTTCTGACCTCTGCTAATGAGTACGCTGCTCTGTCCGCCCTGCAGCGCCACTCTGCTGATGGCCGGTTGGGTGATATCAGACCAGTAGATCATCTGATCCACACAGTCAAACGCCACCGCGATCACAACCTTATCCTGAACACAACAACAGCAGCACACTTCAAAGCACATCATCAACAAAACCACACCAGATAACTTCACAATCTCACAACTTTATTTACAGGAATATGTCATCATATTAGTGTGTTTTTACTCATTGTTGCATTATATCAGCTAACTGAGCCATTTTCATAGCAAAGGAGAGAGAATAAAATGCAGAGAAATATTAAATAAAATAATATTTTTGCTAGTATTGAAAGAATAAAGAAGTAAAGACAACAAAAATGACACTTTTTTGTATTATAAAAAACCTCTAAAACTAACCCTCGCATCACAAGTCATATTTTATATATAAACCCTATATAAGTTTGTTTATTCATAATTTCTTGTAATATCATGAGAGATAATTATGAAGAAAGAACTAAACAAAACATAAAGAAATGAATAGATTATTTATATATTTTATAACATATAAATCTAAACATTTTAAATAGACACACTGACAAAAGTTCATGTTCAATAATTTTACACCGTGTCAGAAAAAGGGTCAAAGGTTAAAAAGGCAAAACATTAAAAATAAACAAATAAATATATATATTATAGGTGGGCATAGATGATTTTTTAAATCTAGATAATCTAGATTAATTTCAGAATTAATCTGGATTAATCTAGATTAAAATGGCTCATTTGAATTCTGCTGAAGGCATTCAGAATATGTGTGCTACTCAAATAATGACTCTTTGAGAACGGGTTTCTCAAGCCAGGTGGCGCATTAGACCAGGGGCTCATCTCCTGTGTCCAAAATGCATCACAAACTGCTTGAGAAACTGATCTACTATGATAATTGGTGATGAAAATAAATGATGTTGAATAAGATGTACTTGTGTTTACTAACTGTTTATTCAGTTATACATGAATGTTGAACTGTAGGCCTACAGAAGCTCCAAACAGTGATTTCTGATGACCTTAATGCGACTAAAGTCATCACTGAACTAAACAGAAATGTAATTAAGACATGTGGAGTATACAGATATTAGTGGCATTACTGAAGTAAACACCGCAATCAAACTATTACCATCATGTAGGACTTTTCACCATATTTTCTGACAAGATCCACACACACAGCTGTCAGTAAAAAACCACACACACAGACACGCACACATTGCGAAATACTGAAGTTTTTTTTATTTCATTGGTGTGCGTTATTAAATACCGTAACACTCTCACCAGTCCTTGCTCCTTATTTGCGTGTAATACACCAGTTTGTCACGACGACATGAATGAAATGTTCATGAGTTAAAGTGAAACTGCTGAACTGCAGCTAAAGTCAGGCTTCCTGCTGATTTGATTCAGAAGGGCACTGTTTTGTCAGACGGCTCACCGGTCAGGTATACACCGGCGCTAAAATATCAAGGTGAAAGTCAGCATAGCTTGTGTAGAACAGACCCAGCTCCCAACCCAACTCTGAGAATAGATTAATGATGAATTTTTTTTATCGCGCGATAAAGAGTCTCGCGTTAACGCAGCACGTTAACACCGATAACAGCCCACCACTAATATAAATATATATATAAGTTACAAATACAAATATACAAACTAAAAGTGCAAAATAAGAAAAGCAGATAACAAAAATGTATGAATAAATAAATATATTTTAAAATTATATCTAAAATATTATAATTGATTATCAATCAAACAAATAACACAAGTTATCTTCCTGGTGCAAATTAAGAAGAAAATCAATAATTACACATTAATTAAAGATATAATAGCAGCAACATGCCAAAAACATGTTGAAATGGGTCAAAATATGGGAGAAAAACAGAAATAAATGAGAAAACAAAATTCACTTTCTTTAAAATATTTTCATATGATGTAAGTCAATAGTAAAGAGTTTTAATTGCTGAATTACGCTCCATTATATAAATATGAACATGATCCTCCACACATGAGCTCTTGTTTACTGACTCTGTCGGGTCTGTCAGCGGCTTACAAGAGCTGTAAATTGAGGTTTTTCTGCATTTCTGTGATGATGAATTCAAAGCCACAGTTTCTGGATTCATTTACAGCAATTTACAGTCATCTGGTGGAAAAATCAATGTTTCCCCTCTGTGTTTTAGTCTTGTTTTCCAGTACAAATATTTCAACATTCTTAAAATCACAATAGAAAAGCTAAAAAATACTGGAAAAGCTAAATGAATCAAGATATTAAGTGTTTTCTGACGTCTATTAAAATTGAGTGAGTCCATTAATAGATAATATAGTTAATCCAATAATAATAATAATAATAATAATAATCATGCCAGTAGGACAATAGTTATACAAATAGTCTTGAATTAAGTTTATTTTTGTGACTCCACTCTCACTTTATTTTAATATTTAATTATTTAATATTTAAAATATAACAATTATTTTAATTTAATACATTTATAACAAACAGAAATACATTTTCTAAAAAAAATCAAAAATCAAAACTTCTTTTATTCTTATTATTTTATAAACATCAAAAATTATTCTTATAAATTTAATTAACATATTTTGTCAGAAAACAAACCTTAAATCTTTCATTTTCAAGTCCCTTTATTAATCAGGGGTCGCCATAGCGGAATGAACCACCAACTATTCCAGCATATGTTTAACACAGCTGATGCCCTTCCAGCTGCAACCTAGTACTGGGAAACACCCATACACTCTCACATTCACAACGGATAATTTAGCTTACCCAATTCCCCTATAGCGCATGTGTTTGGACTGTGGGGGAAACCGAAGCACCCGGAGGAAATCCACGCCAACAGGGGGAGAACATGCAAACTCCACACAGAAACACCAACTGACCCAGCCGAGGTGCGAACCAGTGACCTTCTTGCTGTGAGGCGATCGTGCTACCCACTGCGTCACCGTGACGCCCAGGCAAAAACGTAATAAATTATATTAAACTTATCATAAAAAATAAATGTCTGTGTGTGTGGGGGGGGGGAACTCACAGGGACATGCAGAATGGTTTCTCATATTTTGTGTGTATAACGTGGTGTGTGTGTGTGTGTGTGTGTGTGTGTGTGTGGTGAACTCAAGTGGACATGCAGGATGGTTTCTCATATTTTGTGTGTATAACGTGGTGTGTGTGTGTGTGTGTGGTGAACTCAAGTGGACATGGAGGATAGTTTCTCACATTTTGTGTGTATAACGGTATAACACGGTGTGTGTGTGTGTGGTGAACTCACAGGGACGTGCAGGATGGTTTTGGCCTGTTCTTTGCTCATGCGGTTTCCCTCCAGAGGAATGTGGTCGATTCTCCCGCTCTGAGCGAACAGCAGGTTTGCTCCAGGAGTCAGAGGGCTGATATCAGAGCGGGGGGTGGGGCCAATGAGAGGCGGAGCCACATTATGATCAATACCTATACAAAGAGGGAGGGGGTTGTTAATATTAAAATATGCCAGGTTTTATTTTTAAATATAATGACATGTATGTATAAGTAAATATAACTATAAGACATTGTAATGATTGAGGCTTTACGATGTTGAGGTGGTTTATGAGGACATGACTTTTGTACTCCTAATTCAAAACTTACTCAACAGATTAACAAGGTTTCTTTCACATTCAGAATTGTCCACAGGTTTGCAGTGATGGTTGGGTTTAGGAGGAGGACTATACAATAGGAAATTTTTACTGTTTATAATATATTATGTCTATTGGTGAGTCCTCATAAACCATCAAAAAGCATTCTGTGTGTCCATGTGTGTGTGTGTGTATGTATGTCTCTGTGTGTGTGTGTGTGTGTATATGTGTTTGTGTGCGTTTATGTGTGTGCATGTATGTGTTTGTTTGCTTGTGTATTTATGTGTGTATATACACAAATGGGGGTGGGGGATTGGGGGGTTGTAAGTTAGGACGATTCTAAGGGCCTATTCATTTAGTGGGCCCCCAGAGACATTGTCAAGGGCCCGCTCCTACAACGCCCCCGCCAACCCCCCCTGCTCTTCCCTTTCAAACGCGATCACACCAAACCCATATATATATATATATATATATATATATATATATATATATATATATATATATATATATATATATATATATATATATATATATATATATATATATATGTGTGTGTGTGTGTATATATGCATGTGTGTTTGTATATGTGTGTCTATATATGCGTGTGTATATTTGTGTGTGTTTATATGTATATGTGTGCATGTATTTATGTGTGTATGAGTGTGTGTGTGTGTGTGTGTCTGTATTTGTGTGTATATATATATATATATATATATATATGTGTGTATGTATCTATGAGTGTGTATGTGTGTGTGTATACATGTATATCTTTGTATTTGTGTGTATTTATGTATGTATATATGTGTGTGTGTATTTATTTGTGTATGAGTGTGTGTGTGTGTGTGTGTGTCTGTATTTGTGTGTATATATGAGTGTGTATGTCTTTGTATTTGTTTGTGTGTGTATGTATGTATGTGTGTGTATTTGTGCATATATGAGCGTGTGTGTGTGTGTGTGTGTGTGTGTGTGTGTCTCTTACACAACGGTCTGCTTCCAGCTTCAGCTCTGGATCCAGGAATCTCATGTCCGGCCGAGTCAACGCACCAGCACTGACCCACACTGGCGTGGCACTGTGTGGGCTCATACGCACCGTATTGATCACAGCTGGGCACAAACTGACCTACGGGCGGCCGTGGGCGGAAGAGGAATAACCCACCGGAGGAAGAGGAGGAGGAGAGGGCGGACTCTCTATGCCGCTCACATGCCGTCTGCTCAACAGCTGAAACAAACAAACAAACACAGATGTTAAAGTCGTATTGTATGTCCTGAAGAAACGGAATATTAAATGAGAAAGCAGTGGGCGTGGCTTGTTTTTTCTACTGCTAGCTGATTGGCTATAGTAAAGTAGGCATGTCATTCAGAAAGATGGGGGAAAGGGTGTGAGGAGAGTTATTACAGCCTAACAGACTCCTCCTCCTCACCATTTCTGTTTGGTGTTATAGCACTGACAGCTGGAGGGGCGTGGTTAAGTATGTTAGCCACGCCCAATACCTCAGACAGAACTAATCTGAGAATTCAATTGAAAACAAACAGGAAGTGCATTTTCAGATTTCAATGAAACATTACAAGAGCAAACATTTATTTGTTTCTTAATGACATGCGCAGATGAATTGTTCAGCACAAAACTACCAATCTGAGCTAACGAAATCAATATGGTAAGTAATATCAATAAAGTAATAATATCAATAAAGTAATAAGTAATAATAACTAATACCTTTACTTTTATTCGAACGTGATTGTAATGCAATAATGTGCACCTGTAAAGCCGCTTTGAAACAATTATTATTGTGAAAAGCGCTATACAAATAAATTTGAATTGAATTGAACAGTTGCCCCGCCTCCGAGTTCTTCTGATTGGTCCACTGCTTTGGAACTGACATTGATTAGCTGCACTGCATGTAAAAACCAATGGTCTTAAAAACTGCTATGTTGTAAAAACGTGGCGCTAATGTGCAAGGCAATGTTAAAGATATAGGGCCCTTTCATACACCCGGTGCAATAAGGCGCAAGATGTGTTTGCCCCAACGTGTTGCTATTTTTCAGACCAACGCAACCTTAATTTTCCCATTTTCCGCCACGTTGTTTAAATAGCAAATCTATTTGTGCCACTTTGTGGACTCATGGGTGTTGCGGTCTAGATAAGAGGAGTGCTAAGGCACATTGTTGGTGCATTGCTATTTTGAGGAACTAAAAAAGACTGTGCAATAGACCAGCTGAAAGTCCAGCGCAGAGTGTGTTAGTTGTGCGCCTGAAACACGTACACATTGCTTAAAACATGCAGGATGTCCAGCAACACACAAATATCTTCACAGATGAATACAATTAAAGGATTAAAATGTTACAAAAAGCATTATTTTCTACATTAATATAAAAACCACTGCCTTCATCTCAGGGGGCTTTTTCAGTTTATTCACGACAACTCGCTTTTGTCTAATGTTATTATTATTAGTGTTATTTATTATATGCATATTTATATTTGCTTTATTAAAAACAAGCTTAGATTTGCCCACCTGTCAGGTTTTAGACCATATGGGGCATAACGTGTGTTTGGATATAACTAGGCCCACACGGAATCTGCGCGCGCAGGATTCATTAAATCATTAATTCTGTTTATTTACTTGTGTAAATGTGTGTAAATCTATATTTATTCAGTTTTTAAATTAATTACTGTAATATTATTGACTAATATGAAAATGTTCATCTGATTTATGTGCAATGCTGTGTGTACAGTAATATTTTCTGTCTTTTAGTAGAGATATTATATGAGAGATTTGCTTTGTTTACCAAATAAAGTGAATCTAAATGGATTTGCATTTTAACCATTAAATACAAGTTAAAAACCTATTATTTTTTATTTCACATATTAAGGTTTTAGTTATGATACTCCCAAAATAATTCAGCAGAAATCCGCAGATTTTTAGCAAACTTCTCTGCAGAAATAGCAAAAAACGTCCACAGACTCAGTCTGGCCCTAGATATAACTCCGTTGTTTGAGCACACTTCGTTATTACTGTTCATTTATTCATTTGCTGGAAATTAGAACTGAATTTAGAAATAGTTTTGAAACAAATCTAAGTTTTGAAACTCAACAAACGAAATTAATTAAGTAGGCTAATGAATGTCTGTGCATAGCCAACACGAAAGAAAGAAACAGAAAGTGAAAGTAAGGGCCGATTGGAGAAGGCTCGTTCTTCATCCTCGTGCTGCAGATGCTCTGTTTAACTGTTTTCTCACTAGTGAAGCCTTCAGTTTTTACACTTACAAACTCTGCCATGCAAATAGCAAATGCACCATGGAATGCACCAAACAACTGACTCTTAAAGGGAATGGGAGATGAGACTCTGATTGGTTTATTCTCAAAACACACCCAGAACACATGAAGAGAATAAGCTCAACCCTGTTAGACCATGCACCGCGGCACAGAGCGCATTTTTCCGTCCTTAAAATAGCAAAAATGGATTCGGACACGCCATTAATGCTTTTGCGCCATGAGCTTTAGACTTTGCGCCTAGATCGTTAAAATAGAGCCCATAAGCATAGTGGTCACAAACGTCCTTCAAGCCAGTGTTTAAACAGAAAAACTACATTTAGATTCAGTTTTAGACTTCTTTTAGTTTCTGACTACATGCCATTAAGTTTTAGTTGTAATTTAGTCTTCTGAATTAATTTTAGTTGTAGTTTCGTTTTAGTCGACTACAATTTACAAGACTCTCCTCTAGATTTAGTTGACTAAAATTAACCAATTTTAGTTAACCAAAATGTCCATCCAAATAGATTTTAGTTTTGCCTTTATTTGTTGATGAAAATGTCAGGACATTGCGAGTGTTTACATAGAAAAACAATGGAAAAGTACCGTAATAATAGGTTAGGGGAATAGCTCCTCAAACGTGTCTTCAGCCAATCAGAATTAAGCATTCAACAGCCCTGTAGCATACATAATTGTCCTGACTGATTTGATCATGTGACATGTCGTAAGTTTAAAAACAAGCTCTGTGTTCAGCCCAGCGGTTTTGGCAAGTCTGGTTTTCGGGCCCCGGGGCCGCCGGGAAGACCATCTGCTGACACTGCGGGGACATCTGGAGCAGATGATCAATGTGATCTAACTCTACACACACACACACACACACACCATATAAGTTCGTATTTACTGTACAAAAGGCATGAGGCCACGTTTTTGGATATTTTTAAAAATTTTATTACAATATACTCATTTATTCATTTTCTTTTGGCTTAGTCCCGTATTTATCAAGGGTCGCCACAGTGGAATGAACCGCCAACTATTCCAGCATATTTTTTACACAGCGTATGCCCTTCCAGCTGTAACCCAGTACTGGGAAACACCCATACACACTCATAAACACACAGCCCGGCCAATTTAGTTTACCCAATTCACACATGTGTGTTTGGACTGTGGGGGAAACTGGAGCACCCGGAGGAAACCCACACCAACACGGGGAGAACATGCACACAGAAACTCTAGAAAACTGACCCAGCCGAGGCTCGAACCAGCAGCCTTCTTGCTGTGAGACCACAGTGCTAACCACTGAGCCACCGTGTCACCCCACATATTTAAGATAAATATATATTTTATTTTTTATTTTAATGCACATTTAGGTCATATTCTTTATTTTGTTAAACATATTATTATAATAAATTGACTTTAAGTGAACAGAGGCAATATTTTCAAACAAAATACCTATAGTAATATTTTTACAAATCAAATAAATGATGTTATTTTATGTTTCAATTGATCAAAAAATCCTACAAAATAAAATGCATAACAGTTTCAATCTAAGGTGCACAGACAAAAATGCTAAAAAATAAAATAACACAAAGATTATACAGTAATAATTATACAACAAATTGTGATATCAAATCCAGGAGAGACTGATTACTTGTGTGTGTGTGTATATATATATATATATATATATATATATATATATATATATATATATATATATATATATAAAATTTAATATATTTTATATATTTAGTTTATGTAAGAATTTGTCATTTAAAAAAATATATGTAATTTTTATAATTTTATTTCAATTGCTTTTATTAAAAAGTAATATTTCTATATATTTCTCAGTGCATGTTATTGCACAGAAAAAGTGGTGTAGTGGTTAGTGCGTCGACACATGTACTCCGGTGCTCATGGTGACCTGAGTTCAATTCCCGCCTTGTGGTCCTATGCCGATCCTTCCCCTCTCTCTGCTCCCCATGCTTTCCTGTCAATAATCTCTACTGCCCTATTGACCTTATTCTTCAATGCGGAAGTGCGTGCATTTTGGCGATTGTTTTAGAACTTCCGATTCAGTCACCTATGGGAGAAATGACTAGAAATAATAAACGGCAAAAAAACTGACTATGACTATACAGACAAAGTAGAATAATATAATAAGAAAATATCAATTTGCAACACCAAGCAGCAAAACGAGCTGTTATTAACGTTTAAAAATGAATGGAAGTGAATGAAACCGGAAGTTTCGAGCCAAAATGATTCAAATGGCTGCGCCCGCTCGTACGCGGAGAATAAGGTGAATACAATACAAGGTGAAAACCCCGAAAAAATAATTATATATAAAAAAAAGCTACTTTAGAATAACTGATATGTTATTATAGCATTTGTTTCTATTTTTAGGTATTTCCTTTAATCATTTTGTCTTCGTATTATTTTAATTCGTCTATTTTTGCAAACAAACACAACATCAGCATTTGTTGTACTGAGTTTCATTTCAGCATGTTTTACCTGTTAATTACTGGACAGGATGATTCTTTTGACAGGAAGGACTGAACGAGGCTGTAATTTTCACAGCGTCAGAGACTGACATCTGCTCTCAAATTAGGAGAATGACATGCTTTTGTCAAACACACACACACACACACACACACACACACACACACACACACGCACGCACGCACACACACACACACACACACACACACACACACACACACACACATGTGTGTTGATGGTTTAACATGCGATTGTCATGTGAGAAAGTTAAATGGCAAGATAATTAATCTCAAAATTTGACATGAAAAATACAACATATAACATATTTTTATAAAGTTAAGAGTTTAAGTGAGCGTTTATATATAATTTTATGCATTTAAAAAAAAATCTAATACATAAAACAAATCCGATTGTGAAAAAAGCAGCAGCACAAGTGTTTTCAATATTAATAATAACCAGAAATATTTGTTGATCCTCCAATCATCCAATTATATTGATTTCTGAAGGATCGTGTGACTGAAGACTGAAGTAATGATGCTGAAAATTCAGCGTAACATCACAGAAATAAATGGGATTTTAAGAAAACTGCTATTTTAAATAGTTTTTACTGTAATTTTGAACACATTAATGCATCTTTGGTTTTTAAATAACATTGAAACATATTGTGTGTGTATAATTATTTATATATATATTCATCTATTATTTTGTGTTTGAATACACTGTGTGCGTGGTTTTCTTATATCCTTATATATTATAATCCCAGTTAAGCAAGTGTAATATTGCATAAGTGTCAGTATGGTGCTGCTGCAGATGATCAGTACAGTAAATATAACACATTCCTGTCTGCTGACTGTGAACAGGCGTGTCGAGACCCAACGGCTGTATGAGAACCATACGATAATGTAAACCAGCCCCAGTAAACCCCCATCCTGAGGAGGAAGGAAAACACACAGACTAATGACAATCAGTGTTTCTTATCTGAGCATTACAAACAAGCACACACACACACACACAGCCATGAGAAAAGAGTGGGAGAAAGAAAACACACACAGAAATAAACACAGTTTTCTCCAGCGTGCTTTAAAGTTATTTTAATAAGCCTGACCACTACATTAATGACTATTAATAAGCTGAAAATTAGGAGTTTATTCAAAATGGTTTAATAATAGTGAGAATTGTAGGTGACCAAAAACCAAGGGTGTAACTTTGGTTTGAGTGGGGGAGCGTGCAAGATGAGGGCAAAAGGGTTTTGACTTAAACAAAAATGAAAGTTAAGATTGTCTTTTTTTCCCTCTATCATGACGTACATGCATTTGAAACGGTCCTGAAATGAGAAACAAATGTTGCAGGTGATGCAGAACTTAGTTCTTTGGGAACCGATTGGATTGTTAAAAAACAGGGGGGTTGCAAAAAAAGGAGGAAGATTGACAAATGGATGAAGGCAGAGCAGAAACGAGACACCCACTGATAGCTCCGCCCTAAAGAACTAATAGCTCCTCCCTAGTGGACTGATAGCCCTGTCCTAAAGGACTGATAGCCCCGCTCTAAATGACTGATAGCCCCGCCCTAAATGACTGATAGCCCCGCCCTAAATGACCGATAACCCTGCCCATAATGACCGATAGCTCCGTCCTAAAGCACTGATAGCTCTGTCCTAAAGCACTGATAGCCCCGCCCTAAATGTCTGATAGCCCCGCCATAAAGGACCAAAAACCCCGCCCTAAATGTCTGATAGCCCCGCCATAAAGGACCGAAAACCCCACCCTAAATGACTGATAGCTCCAGGTTAAATGACTGATAGCCCTGCCCTAAAGGACTGAAACACCGCCCTAATTGATTGATAGCTCCGTCCTAAATGACTGATAGCTCCGCCCTAAATGACCGATAACCCCGCTTTAAAGAACTGATAGCTCTGCCCTAAATGACTGATAGCTCCATCTTAAATTACTAATAGTCCTGCCCATAATGACTGATAGCTCCGTCCTAAATGACTGATAGCCCCACCCTAAATGACTGAAAACCCCATCATAAATGACTGATAGCCTCGCCCTAAAGGACCGAAAACCCCACCCTAAATGACTGATAGCCCCACCCTAAAGGACTGAAAACCCCACCCTAAACGGCTAATAGCTCCAGGTTAAATGACTAATAGCCCTGCCCTAAATGACTGATAGCCCCACCCTAAAGGACTGAAAACCCCACCCTAAATGGCTAATAGCTCCAGGTTAAATGACTGATAGCCCTGCCCTAAATGACTGATAGCTCTGCCCTAAAGGACTGAAACTCCACCCTAATTGATTGATAGCTCCGCCCTACATGACTGATAGCCCTGCTCTTTGTTTTTTCTGCAGTTTCAGTAGGACATTTACTCTGATTTAACTCCACCCACCGGCTCCAGGAGTGCAGCTGAAGCCGTCTCCAGTAAACCCGGGCCGACACTGGCAGCTGAAGGAGCCCTGAGTGTTGAAGCAGACGGCATCACTGTGGCATCGTCCCGGCTGGCACTCGTCTATATCTGCAGGACGAGAACCGCACATTAACAATAAACCAGCTAAACACACCCATACAAACAGCATGGACACCTTTTACAACAGGGGTCTCAAACTCTCAAACCCTGCCACCTTGGAGGCTCATCCCAACCATGCTGTTTGTGAGGATGAATTAATCATGGGTTGGCCAAGGCCACTTGCTAAAATAGTTGTTAAGCGCATTTGAGCATCACATATTATTTGCACATTTATTGAATAGAAATGTTTCCGATTCACGTATGCAAATTCATCTGCAGATGGCACCTTTATAGCAATGTGCATGCAGTCAATCGCTCTGATTACATTAGGAAAACCGGCTATCGCTGCAAATTGCGCTTTAATGTTTGGCTGGTCAAATGGATGGTGTGGAAACCTTCTATAGCTGCTAGACATGTGGATGATCCCATCCCATACAGCTGGCATTACACAGCTCAAAGACGACTGGCTTAACGCCGAGCAGTTTGCCAGTTCCCTTTGAAAAGAACCAGTTGCCAGGATACTTTGTTGGTGCGATACTTTGTAGTGTGCAATTTAACACAATTGTCTCTAGAAGTCGCCAGTGTAAATGAAAACAAACACACGCAAGAAATGCACGTATGCCAGACATGAAGTTGGTGCGGACCAACGCACATTCTCAAGTTAATTTCATCATTAGTAAATCCAAACGTGAGCGTGAAACCTGGCGTATGGTTTTTTGTGCGTACGCAGCGTTGATACATGAGGCCCCTGGTTTGTTGTCCTAAGATGCACCAATTACGTCACTTTTTTTCTTGTGCGAATGTTAAAATGGCCCTCCTATGAATTGTCGGTCACTGAAATGGCCTCCTAAAAATTTGAGTTCCTGTTTTACAACATGGAACCTCCTTGTGTACTGTTCACATTGATCCCCTTTGGTTATGTTGGTGCTGTTTTGTATGAAGACAATCCAGGGTCATATATACTGGCAAAAAAAAGAAAGTTTTGCCAACAAAAAATAAAGTATTAAGCAAAAATAAATAAATAAAAGCAAATCTCCAAAGAACGCAAAGCAAAACTACATTTTTAAGAAATAAAATGAATTCTGCTAACAAAAAGAGAACTGCAAATAAAAATCAAGCGGTGCAAAAAAACTAAAATATTTGCAATAAAAACAAATTTCAAAACATTTTTATAGCATTGCCTTTACAAAACCAAACATTAGAAAAGGAACTTGGGCGTTTATGGCAGGTCCAGACCTACTGGTCTGTAAGACCACCTCAATGATACTAGGTGCATTCGACTTCATACAGCGCTGCGGAGAACGATCGAAATCTTAAAGCGGTGCACGCTGGTTAGAAATTTTGTCCGGATTGATGCTGCGCCGACGCCACGTGACTCACATGTGGCATCAAAGTACAGCGACAGCGCTCCGAGATCAGACGACTGACTCAGCCGGTGCAGCATCTGAAGAGCGACTGCACGAGCTGCGATGACGACACACGATTGGCCGAGTTCACCACATGACAACAACCACGTGTGTTTCGGGTTTATTAATGGACAAGTTGTCTCACAAATTTCAAAACAATTAACATTCATGCCATCTCTATCTTGTACACATCATGCTTATTAAAAGACTACAGATATTTTACTGCAGTATCATCTTTTGTTAAAGGGCACCTATGGTGAAAAATCTACTTTTCAAGCTGTTTGGACAGACATATGTGCATGTATGGTGTATAGAGCGTAATATTGGGGTGATATAAGCACACCCAGTCCTTTTTTTAACAACATAAAAACGGTGGACCAATTGGAGCAGTTTTCAGATCGACCGCAACTTTATGTAGGAGTGCGGTCCCCCCGCCCACCAATATTGATTGACAGCTGCGTATTAACATGTCCCGGTAGTCACGTGTATAATCATATCAGCAAGACCAGACGTGCGCAAAGCAGCTGGGACTAAAAGGTGTGTTCAGTTCGCTAGGATCATCAATCATCATCAAACGTGATCAAGAGTGAGTTTCACAAGTTTAACATGTTTTAAAACAGAGCATGTGTGTAATGAAGTACAGCGATTCACTTCAGATTCACTTCATCAGCACAGCCGCGTGTCAGAATAATTATAAAGGAAGACACTTCAATCCCGGTTTGTGGACGTTAAATCAGGTTTATTTTGTACATTAATATAACAGATATCCATACAGCAGTGGAGATTAACCTGTATCCTGTCACATTTGCGTGCAAAAATAGTGCTAAGCTAAACGAGCTCTGTCTGTCTGTGTGTGTGTGTGTGTCTGCGCGTGTGTATATGTGTGTGTGTGCGCGCGTGAACTTTGTAACGACATTGTGTGTGACTCATCGATGCAACTGCACAACAAATACTCAATGGTAAAGTTCTTACTGTAGTATTTCTCAAACGCTACGTGAGATCTGCTTCCTTTATGTCTGTCTGTTGTCTGACGCAGCCGAGGGAGGAGATTAAGGCACACTGACAGGCACGTAGAAACGGTGGGCGGGGAGGACTAGCCTTAAAGGCGTAGTACGAAAAAACAGCACCCTTGTGAAAAAATGTATCAAATAGAATCTTGCAAAAGGTATAATGAATAATCTGATGGGTGTTTTGAGCTGAAACTTTACAGAAACATTCTGGAGACGCAAAACACTTCTGAAAAAAGGGCTAACATATGTGCCCTTTTAATAATCTGGTTATAACTACTTTGTTTGCACAGGTTTATTCTGCCTTTTTTATACAGACTGCATTCAGCTTCATGAACGATTTAATTGATATATCTCAATTAATAACCTAAATATTATCTCAAATAATCTTGCAGACTTGTAATAAAATAATTATCATCATTGATCCCGCCACCCTAAAGCTTTCTGAACAAATTTAACTTAAAGAACTATTTTATGAAATAATTATAAAATGATTTATTTGATGATAAGATATATATTTCTTTCCTGTGGAGCCATTTATACACAAGTTTTAAAAGTGACATTGATATATCCTGCTCTTTCTGGGAAACTTCTACTGAAAGTGGAGCTCACTTATTTTACGAATGTCCTTTTGTTCAATCTTTTTGGATTAAAGTGCTTGTTTGAAAATGCTTTTATTATGCAAAATAATCTTAATTTAGTTAGTTTAAGACTTTGTTTTGGGTTTTACATTAGCATATATTAGAAAGTGTTATATCTATAAATGTAAATAAATATAAACCCCTTTTAAGCATATTCAAACGAGAAGTATTAGCCTAAAGAGTGATGTTTAAACTCTGTTTAAGCTCCTTTTACTGATGTTTAAGCTTTGTTTTTAATAGGCTTGTTCGTTTGTTTATATCACCCTATCGTTTCCTCTCTCATTCGTTTGTTATATATTTAATTCAGAATTCCATTATTGTTTAAAAGTGAGCTATAATTTATAGAGACTGTATTCTGTTTTATTTGTACTGTAAATCTTTTGTTGTTATAAATAAAAAAAATTATGATGATGCCATCACTGCCGCAACTTTGAGCGCTGAAGTGTCCGGCTGTCCGAATTGACGGCTCTGTTTTCAACTCCGCCCCCACCTGCGCTCAGCTAATCTCGTTGATCACCGGCTGCAGCCATGGTTCAAGTCGAATGCACCTACTGTGTCTCCAGGTGATTACTTCGCTTAAATGGAGGCAGGTCTGGGCCGTAAACACCGAAGTTCCCTTGACCCTGCCCCCTTGTCAAATCAGGGTCACAAAGTGAAATGCGCAGATGGCTTTTGTAAAGGGGAGATAACTCACGATAGACCACAGCCATGAACTCGGCGTCTAACTACAGCTCTAGTGGAGTAGCTGAAAATATCTGAAACGGAATGAAACTCTCGCAGGAGGGCTGCTAATGTTGTGTTCAGCTGTGTCCAGTGTTGAGTCATGATAAAGCGCTGTATATGCAGGAATGCACATCTGCTGTGTGTTTAAAGCTGGACCTGGAAGAAACACTCGGGGTGTGAGGGAAATCTGCTCCACATTCAGACACGATCAGCCCAGGAGGGGAACAGCACTGATAAATGACCCGTGCAGCTGTAGAGGAGCGGCTCCAGCACTTCCTGTCCACATCACAGCACTTCCTGTCTCCAGAGGCCCTGCTGTCTGCTGAGTCTCACATTACACTGACAAAACCTACAGACGGACTCCGGGTGCTCCGGTTTCCCCCACAGTCCAAACACATGCGCTATAGGGGAACTGATGACCTAAATTGTCCGTAGTGTGTGAGTGTGTGTGTGTGTGTGTGTGAATGGTGTTTCCCAGTACTGAGTTGCAGATGGAAGGGCATCCGCTGTGTAAAACATATGCTGGAATAGTTGGCGGTTCAT
The DNA here is from genome assembly GCF_903798145.1 of Danio aesculapii. Classification (NCBI taxonomy): domain Eukaryota; kingdom Metazoa; phylum Chordata; class Actinopteri; order Cypriniformes; family Danionidae; genus Danio; species Danio aesculapii. The sequence continues at coordinate 45,625,515 of NC_079445.1, read as the reverse complement.
TCCGCTGGGGCGACCCCAGATTATTAAAGGGACGAAGCCAAAAACAAAAATGAATGAAAGAATGTATGAGTGTGTGTGAATGTGAGAGTGTATGGGTGTTTCCCAGTACTGGGTTGCGGCTGGAAGAGCATCCGCTGTGTAAAACATATGCCAGAAAAGTTGGCGGTTCATTCCACTGTGGTGACCCCTGATAAATAAACGACTAAGCCGAAGGAAAATCAATGAATAAATAAGACAAGGGGATGGAGACTACATGACTAAGGTCATTAATAAGTGAAAACTCTGATGACAGGACTAACTAAGCAAAACTACACACAGAAGCAAAGCAGGGAATGTTATAGCAGGAGTAGTGAGTATTAGTTTACCGTGACAGACTCGTCCATCTCCAGTAAAGCCGGCCAGACATGCGCAGATGTAGGACGAGGCGCCGGTGTATCTGCATCTGGCTCTTTCTGGAGCGTCGCAGTCATGTGTTCCTCTCTGACAGTGATCCACAGGACGCTCCGTTTCTAAACACACACCATCAACACTGTTAGGGATGCACCGATATGGATTTTTAACTGATACTGATAGCTAATAACCAGGCCCGCATGGAAACTGCATGCACAGAAACCCACATATTACCCCGCATTGAGTGCATTTATTTGAGTAAAAAAGTAAACTCATTGTAACTTGGAACTGTTCAGTTGATTGAACTTAATTTTTATAATTATGCACATTTACTTACAAATAAATGTGTTTACCTGCTTAAAGCAAAGTCAACTAATCTTTTTTTACAGTGTGGATTTCTTCAGTATCTTAATTAGTGGTGGGCCGTTATTGGTGTTAACGTGCTGCGTTAATGCGAGACTCTTATCGGGCGATAAAAAAACATCCCGTTAATCTCTTCTCAAAGTTGGGTTGGGAGCTGGGTCTATTCTACACAAGCTATGATGACCTTCACCTTGATATTTTAGCGCAGATGTATACCAGTGGTGTAGTCGGGGCTATACGCACGTATACTCAGTACGCTTACTTTTTTCCATGAGCTGTTTGGGTATTACCACTTCTGAGGATCAATAATTGCGTATACGCTCGGTATACTCACTTGTTTTTCTGATTAAACTTCCCTAATTTATATGTATTCACGTCCCCTTTAACTGTATACCGTATAGCAAATGTTTTTTTAACTCGCATCGTAATTGGTGCAGTTTTGTTTAATTTGCGCCATTCCCCTCCCCCTGACAACCGCGGCAGCTGTAAGAAAATTCGTGAGTTTTTCGAAGACCACGAGTCAACTGAATGGCGATGCCTCGCTGAAACGCTCAGGTAAATTGAGAAAATAGCATGGGCGTTGCTTTAGCCCTCCAATATTTCTATTCAGCCCCCCCAAAAAGTTTAGCTCATGAACTGTACACTACTACAAGGTCGCCTAAGTCCCCTTTAATTTTCATATGAAAACTGAGAGCTAACATAGCTAAACATAAATCATTAAATATATATATATATATATATATATATATATATATATATATATATATATATATATATATATATATATATAGCTATAGCTAATGAATCAAAGAAACATTGACTTTCGTCGTTTCTTTGCCCACTTTCATTTAAAATTTGGGTCGGGTGTAATAGTACACCACCTTTTTTTATAGGACTACACCACTGATGTATACCTGACCGGTGAGCCGTCTGACAAAAAGGTGCCCTTCTGAATCAAATCAGCAGGACGCCCTTCTGGATCTTTCACTAACTTTGAAGACACGACTGACTACGCTTATATGGACATCTGTAGTCTAGATATTTGCCTTAATAGACAATAATATAATTACATATTGAAAGAAAAAAGCTTCCGGATTTCGCGATGTGCATTTTGGAAACAGGAGATAAACCCCTGGTCTAATGCACCACCTGGCTAGAGAAACCCGTTCTCAAAGGCTTACTTTAGTCATTATTTGGGTAGCACACATATTCTGAATGCCTTCAGCACAATTCAAATGAGCCATGTTAATCTAGATTAATTCCAAGATTACAGTGAGATTAATCTAGATTAAAAAATTAATCTATGCCTACATATAATCTTAATATATTTCAACAGCACTGAACTAAACCCACGCACTCTTCCACACTCACAGCTTTGCTTTCCGTCATTATTACAGGGTTCATACACACTTTTACTACTCAAATTCAATGACTTTTCTATGACTTTTTCAGAACTTTCAAATACATTTTCATGATGTAATGTTTCCTGTAATGTCTACATATGCATGATAAATAATAAGAAAAACAATAATGTTCAAGTTTATTACAGCATATTATAGAACACGCAACAATCTATTCTGTTTAAATGTGTTTGTATATTTATGTAAAATTGATTTTGATAATGCTTACACAGCACTAATAATGTCAGAGCATGTTTTTGGCCAATGACAATCAACCCATATTTAAGTTAGGGCTGCACAATATATCGTTTCAGCATTGTTATCTCAATGTGTGCATCCATAATAGTCTCATCGCAGGATATGCAATGTTGGAATTATAGTTTAAAGGGCCACGAAACCCCCCTGTCTCAGCAGTCAGGAAAGTGGGCGTGTCCAGCTCTGTTTAGGTGGGAGTGTCAGGGGAGGGAAAAAGGGAAGGTTTTGCATAAAAATGGGAGTTTCCGTTTGGGCACGCGCTGATTTTCACATAGCCAAAACAAACACAGGGGAGAAAGACAGTGACTGTGTTTACATGGACATCAGTAATCAATTTATTAACTGCAGTTTAATCATGATAGAGTAAAAGTTTATCATCTGCATGCATTTTAAATAGATAGTTCACCCAAACATTACTTGCCATTTTAATTACACCCTTCACTTGTTTCAAGCATTTATGAGTTTTCTTTTTTTTTAAATGAACAGAAAAACAAGATAATTTAATAACTCCTACAGTATTGAAACAAGTGAAGTGTGAGTAAAAAGTGAGTACATTTTAATCTTTGAGGGAACTGTCCCTTTAAGAACATTTTAATATTTCAGAGTTTAAAACATATACAAGAATGTATTGTCACTTTAATAAAGATTAAATAATATACAATGAAGACTGCAGTGTTGATTATTCAATATCTGTACCAGAACAGTGAATACCTGAAAACTATTATTCACTTTTGTCTTTGCTATACTTTATTAATCTATGCTTGTCATTTACTTGTTATATATTATTCGAGATTCACTCCTCTACAAAATCCCCCAATCAATCCAAATAAACCTGTTCAATCATCTGGTGAAATTGTATTCACATGGAATATATATCACAGAAATACTAAATATGGTAATGTCAGATTTTTATAATATCGTGCAGCTCTAATTCAACTATACAGATATTTGTTCAACTATTTTCCATGACTTTTCCAAAAGTTTGTGGGTTTTTCAGTTTTTCCAAAACTTTTCCAGGCCGGGAAAATGCCATGTCAAAATTCCTTGCCTTTTCCAGGTTTTCCATAACCGTATGAACTCTATTATTAATGTCTTTTCACAGTGCTCAGCATATACGAGTACCCTTCTTACAAATCTCTCTTTTAGATTCATATTTTCTATAGGATGCTTTACAGCAGGGGTGTCAAACTCAATTCCTGGAGGGCCGCAGTCCTGCACAGTTTAGTTCCAACCCTGCTTCAACACACTAACCTGTAGGTTTCAAACAAGCCTGGAGGACTCAATTAGTTTGATCAGGTGTGCTGAATTATGGTTGGAACTAAACAGTGCAGAGCTGCGGACCTCCACTCTGACACCTGTGCTTTACAATATTATATTTGTGCATATACATTAGATTAGTGAGTACTGAAGCCAAATCTGGAGCTCATCTAACTAAATAACTGAAGAAAAATTAGCGCAAAATAGCCCAAATTTTCATTTGAAATTCGCTTGGGAAGAAGACTTAATGATTTCAATATCTGAGACTGATTGGGATCAATGCCTTTTATATGTTTATTTATGTCCTATAAATTCAAGACACCATCTTATTCAGTATTACACAGATTTCACTATTCTAAAACAAAGCTTAATAAATTCTATCCTTCAGTTTCCCCCACATGTGACAAGTGTAAAGCTGCTGAGGGTACCTTAGCACATCTGTTTTGGTCTTGTGTTCAACTTCAGAATTTTTGGTTAGAATTTTCTTTGCTAAAGTTTAAGATTGTGTTTTACTCCCTGACCCAAAGACAGCAATTTTTGGCTGGTCAGATTTTCTTGAGACTCTCAACCGAAATGTACGGTTACCTGTTCAGCATGGCATGATCATAGCTACAAAAGTTATCCTTTGTTTTTGGAAGAAAAATGTTAGGACTCTTTTTTCTGACTGGCTTCATGGACTCACCTACACTTTACATTTGGAAAGAATTAGATATACCACCGCTGGGTATCCAGTCTTTTTTTTTTTTCTAAAAGGCCATAAAGACTAATAGTGTTGTTTAATTTCTGAAGATCTGTACATTTTTTCTCTCTCTTTGCATCCATTGCTGTCTTTTTGTAGGTCATATATGTTTTGTATGTCACCATTTTCTCTTGTTTCATGCTTGATTTTACATTTTGCACAGATTATCGTTTCATGATGGATTTGTCTGTCTGTCTTTGTTTTTCTGTCTGCAAAAATTATGATAAAAAATATTCAGAAAAGCCCAAAACTTGTATGTTACAGAAAAACATTAAATAAAAATGTAAACAAAAAAGAGCAAAAATGAAAAGAAATGAAAAAATCTATAAAATTCTGTAGTTTGCCCTTTCTTTAGGAATACTTTAAAGACCCTTTTATAAAAACATCCCAGTTTTAATCCAGTGTTTAAATGTTCTTTCCATTTAAACAGAATCAGCCTCCTGCCTAAGAAAGAACAATCAGCAATAGCATCAGACACACATGAGGACTCTTACCAACACATGTCCGTCCGTCTGCGGCGAACTGAAACCCGTCCAGACACTCACAGCGGAAACTCCCCGGCTGGTTACTGCAGATAGCGAACGCTCCGCAGACATGAGGGCTTTCTGAACACTCGTCCACATCTGACACACAAGCAGAAGATCACAAATCATAAAATAGGTGTGTTACATAGAGGGGTGCACATAAAGCCTAATTTACACTTTAAACATCGGCAGATTGCTGTGGTGAGACTACATGACTTGCTGTGGTGTTACTACATGACTTGCTGTGGTGAGACTACATGACTTGATTTTGTGTCTGTTAAAGGGGATCTATTATGCCATTTAATGCATGATATAAAATAAGTCACAGATGTCTCTAGTGAAGTTTCAGCTGAATAAAGCACACATATAATGTTTTCTAACTCTCTGAAACTGACCCTTTTAGGCTTGATCCTAATAGACCCTTTTCACATGGCGTCCCGTGTATCGTTACTTCCGCCTACACAGAAATCCCCATAGAGAACTCACCCAGTCAGCTGTATATTTACTACAAATACGGTTAAACTGTAACTACGGCTGTTTTCTGTTGTCTGCATTCAAGGTGAGACATCTGACATCCAATAAAAACGTACAGATCATCCAGATATCTGCTTGAACCGAGAACATGGGACTTTAAACAGAGTCTATCGCTTTGTGTTGATGTCTTTACTGCAGATGAAGTTGGTATGGACTTGTCAGTATTTGTCAAATAAAGATTTCAGATGTTTACATGGGTGCTGCACATTTTTTTTATGTCAGATTTATTTATTTATTTATTTAGTGTCCTGAAGAATAAGTAATAAATAAAACTGTGTGTGTTTTATGTAGTTGTATACACTGGACTGCTGATTCACAAACACATTCATATTATCCACATTCTGCTGCTCGGCTCGCTGTCATTTTCTCATATTTAGGTATTTTATTCATCAACATAAAGCATTTATCTAATTAGTCTAATTAGTCATTTATTTAATTAGTCTAATTAATATTCAGATAAAATGAAATAGAAAAACAATAGTGTGTGTGACTCTTAATGATCAAATTAATTATTATAAAAATTTACAATTGCAAAAATAACACCAAGAAGACAACATTTCAAATTAGTATTATTAGATAGTAAATATATTTGTGACATTATTAATTAAAAGGTTGTACAGATATAAAATTAAATAACCTAATATAATATAATATAAAATTAAATTATATTAACCCAAAAGTTGGTGGTAGGACATAATTAGTCAAGTCAAACTTAATTTATAGAGCACTTTATAAACACACAAGTGAGCCAAAGTGCTGTACAGAAAATATACAACAACATAAGCATAATAGTATATAAAATACAAGATAAAATATAGCTAAACTACCTAAAAAGGCACATAAATGAAAATAAGCAGTTATTAAGATCACGTGCTAAATGTCAACAACAACAAAAAAAAAGAGTTTTAAGAGTTGATATTATTTAGGGAAGGCATTCGACCGTGTCCCTCGTGGCATTCTGTGGAGGGTGCTCTGGGAGTATGTGGTCAGAAGCGCTTTGTTTAGCTCTGTCTCGTCCCTGTATGAACAGAGTAGGAGTTTGGTTCACATTGCCGGCGATAAGTCAGACCTGTTTCCAGTGCATGTTGGACTCCGGCAGGGTTGTAACCAGTTCTCTTCATAATTTTTATGGACAGAATTACAAAGCACAGCCTTGGGCCAGAAGGGATCCGGTTCGGGGACCACAGGATTTCATCTCTGTTATCTGCAGACGATGTTATTCTGTTGACTTCATCAGACATGGACTTTCAGCATGCACCTGGGGTGGTTTGCTGCTGAGTGTGATGTGGCTGGGATGAGAATCATCACCTCCAAGTCCGAGGCCATGGTGCTCCACTGAAAAAAGATGGTTTGCCATCTCCAGGTTGGAGGAAAGTTCTTATTTCCAGGTGGAAGAGTTCAAGTATCTTAGGGTTTTGTTCACGAGTGAGGGAAGGATGGAGCGTGAGATTGACAGGAGGATTGGTGCAGCGGCAGCAGTAATGTGGTGGATGTACCGGTCTGTTGTGGTAAAGAAGGAGCTGACCCAAAAGGCAAAGCTCTCGATTTACCGGTCAATCCACGTTCCTACTCTCTCCTATGGTCATGAGCTTTGAGTCATAACTGAAAGGTCAAGATCTCAGATACAAGCGGCCGAAATGAGTTTCCATCACAGGGTGGCAGGACGCACCCTTATAGACAGGGTGAGGAGCTCTTTCACCCGGGAGGAGCTCGGAGTAGAGCTGCTGCTCCTCCTCATCCAGAGAAGTCAGCTGAGGTGGCTCTTGCCTCTGTTTTGGATGCCTCCTGGACACCTACATCCAGGCATGTCCCACCGGGAGGAGGCCTCTGGGAAAACCCAGCACATGCTGGAGGGACTATGTCTTTCAGCTGGCCTGGGAACACCTCCGGATCCCACTGGAGGAGCTGGAGGAAGTGTCTGGGGAGAGGGAAGTCTGGGGTTCTCTCCTAAGTTCTGCCCACGTGACCCGGCCCCGGAAAAGCGGACGGAAATGAATGAATGAATGAATGACTATAATAACCATTGTGTGTTTTAACAGGAAGCAGTGATAGTTGACTGGTGTTTCACTATATAAGCTCTAATATAAATGATGCATGTCTTCTGGGACCAAACGTCTGTTTTCTTTAAACCGAAGCGTGAGTTTTCCCAAAGCGAGGCCAGATCTCATGAATTACACACTGCATATACAGTCCGTGCGTCTCTTCCGCTGTGTGTTTGTGTTGGATCATCATCCCGGCTGTGAACCAGCAGCTGCTTTGAACTCAAATTAAACTCTAATACAGTTTCTGACCCGGAGAACAGATTCATCAGCGCTGAGATGAACAGTAAAAGGCCCCTTCACAACAAACAGGATGAATATGAATGTAAGTATAAACATAGCTGTGTTCGCGCCATAGACTGTAAAAGATATGGACGTAGTATCAGTGACGTCACCCATAGGTTTCTGAATGAGGCAAAAGAAGCTACAAGTAGGCGTGGCCAACCATCATCATTTTGTTAGCGCGTCATTGCAACGATCGGTGGATACCAAAACAAAGAGGCGGAGCATGGGCGGAGCTACAGACGCCTGCTAGCATTTTGTTTTGGCAGACATTTCTTTAGGAGAACGCTTAATACTTTATTACCTGCGACTCTTTTGTGTTCTGACCACATGTGCTTGGCTGTACACTATATCAATAAAGTGTTTAGTCTTTTAAAAACACAGTTGTAACACATTGAGCCACTAAACATTGCTCTTATGATGTTTTTCTACATGAGGAAAATGCAAATTACTTCCAAACACTTCAGATATAGTGTGTGTTAGTAAAAGCAAGAATATATTGATGAACTCCAGCATAACACTGTCTGACAACGCTTCAGATGACTGTTCTAGAGCCTACAGCTAATCAATCTGTCAGAGTCTGGAGTGTAAAACAGGTCTCAAGACAATTATAAATGATAAATTACCTTAAATAAAACAAATACACTTATAGAAATGGTCATTAATGTAATGTAATATATTTTTTATTTATTGCCATGTCAGCAACCAAGGTTATTTTCATGGCAGGAACATTTTAATATTAAATCATACAGATGGTATATTTGTATTTAAGTTCACTCACCTGGGAAATGGAGGCAATTAGAATAGTTTGTGAGCACAATTAAATGCACACAGCATGCCATATTATCTATTAATTGCAGAAAACAATTCTAAAAGGAAACTGACTGTGTAAAGAAACATTAAACAAAACAAAAATATGATGTATATGTCGAGTTCAGCAGCTAATCAGCCAGAACCTAGCTGTCACTCAAGTGGCCACGCCCTTAATTATGCAGCTTTAATATAACCTAATAAAAACTAAACGGATGAGTTATAAAAAAAATCACCCCCTCACAGTTGTCATGAAGGGTAATATTAGCTATATACACCAAAACCATCTTTTGTACCAGGCTGTAAACATGTTTTAATCAGCTGTAAAATTGGCCAGTTTACTACTGCAGTCAGAAATCATTTGGGTTTCCTGGAGCCAGCCCCCCAAGGTGAGTCAATGAATTGCAGTTTTAGTTTCCTCCGTATTGGCTTCCCGAGGGAGAGCAGGTTGCCGCTTGGTTCACACAGATGAACGATAATAATCTGTTTAATTTTAGATGCTAAGGTTAGCCAGCAGCCCACCTATGGCGATTTACACCTACCTAACTCAAAATAGCAACAGTTCTTTACATCAGTGAGCTACAAACGTAAATTAGGTATCAATGGAAAGAAGACACTTTAAACTTTACTATGGTCCATCTAGTAATATAAAAATATAAAACATTGTCCATGCTGAAGGATTGAGAATGAAAAGTCCTTCTGTGTTCAACATTTGTTTTTTCATATACAAACACATGAAAGCAGCTAGTAATAATCTAGAAAAAACATGTCTTGAAGATATTGATGGAGATAGCAAGGGTGCCACGTGGCTCAGTGGTTAGCACTGTGGCCTCACAGCAAGAAGGTTACTAGTTTGAGTCCCGGCTGGGTCCGTTGGTGTTTCTGTGTGGAGTTTGCATGTTCTCCCCGTGTTGACGTGGGTTTCCTCCGGGTGCTCCGGTTTCCCCCACAGTCCAAACACATGCGCTATAGAGGAATTGATGAACTAAACTGGCTGTAGTGTATGACTGTGTGTGAATGAGTGTGTATGGGGGTTTCCCAGTGCTGGGTTGCAGCTGGAAGTGCATCCGCTGCTTAAAACATATGCTGGAATAGTAGGCGGTTCATTCCGTTGTATAAATAAAGTATGAATAAAGGACTAAGCCAAAGGAAAAGGCCTTTACTTTTGACACACAACACACACACTGATCTGAATATAAACACAAGTGTATGTTTACCGTAACACAAGCGTCCGTCTCCGGAGAATCCAGCGGCGCACTCACAGCTGAAGTCTTTCCCCTGCGCCGGCCGGCAGACGGCATTAGTGTCGCAGCCGTGTCTCCCGGTAAAACACGGATTCTGCTCCGGGACTCCACCTGAGCACACAACACATGTTTAGAACTGCACACACACACACACACACGCACGCACACACACACACACACACAAACATTTGTACATTCATATTTACACATTTACTCACACACATTCAGTACACACACAGTCATACTCTCACACACACAATCAAAAACATACTGCATGTCCACAATAAACCACATCACACACACTGTCCAAACAAGTGAATCATGAAGCATGTGGATCATCTTTTTTCACTCGTCCACAAAAACACTTCAAAACAACCAACAAAAGAAGCCACAAAATATAGTTTTGCTTAGTAACTCACTCATTTATATGCATCATTTCTCAAATAAACCAGCAAATGTAGGACTGTTGCTAAACTTATATAACTTATATTACTGCATAACCAATTCATAACTCCAGCTCACAAATAATATTGACTATATCACTTATCAACTACATGTATGTACAATATAATTACAATGTACAATCTCTCTCTTTATTATATATATATATATATATATATATATATATATATATATATATATATATATATATATATATATATATATATATATATATATATATATATATATATATATATACACATACACATATTACACATACACATTTGAATTCAGAATTATTAGCCCCCCTGTTTATTTTTTCCCCAGTTTCTGTTTAACGGAGAGCAGATTTATCAACACATTTCTAATTATAATAGTTTACAGTAATGATTTATTTTCTCTTCGCCATGATGACAGCACATTATATTTAATTAGATATTCTTCAAGACACTTCTATACAGCTTAAAGTGACATTTAAAGGCTTAACTAAGGTAATTAGGGTAAAGTTAGGGTAATTAGGCAAGTCATTGTTAACGATGGTTTGTTCTGTAGACTATCAACAAATATAGCTTAAAGGAGATAATAATATTGACCTTAAAATGGCTTTTAAATAATTAAAAACTGCTTTTATTCTAGCCGAAACAAAATAAATAAGATTTTCTCCAGAAGATAAAATATTATCAGACATACTGTGAAAATTTCCTTGCTCTGTTAAACATCATTTGAGAAATATTTAAAAAAGAAAAAAAAAATCAAAGGGGGGCTAATAATTCTGACTTCAACTATATATACTTATTATATATTTTATACTATTATTATATATAAAGAACTCTATAAAATTAAATAATAAATATAATCTACATATAATATATTACAATAGCACACACACTCACCCACCCACATGGACACACACACACACACAGGTCGCAGATGTCAAGCTCTTTAGCTGTTTTAACTCAGATCGGTTTACATAAAGCAGAAAACCTTTAACCCAGAACACAAAGCCGTAAACATCAGCAGGAGTTCAACACTTCTACTAGATCCTTCACTAGCAGCTGCAGCTCTGTTTACATCTACAAACCTACAGACTAGCGAAAACACACACACTTCTGCTCAAATGTTGCCATCCGGAAGATTTGATTAAAAATAAATGAATAACTTTGTTCCACAACGATGCACTTAATTGATCTATGTTTGCACTTAAATGATCTAACATCATACACTGCAAAAAGCAACACAGGCTCATTCTGAAAACATACCGCTATTAATGGCTCATTTCCACTGACTGGTACGGTACGGTACGGTTCGATTTGGTATGGGTCACCTTTATCAGGCTTGCGTTTCCACTAATAAGTGTACCCTTTTGGAGTGCGTGGTGTATGACAGAAAGTTTCAGTCGACGTCATTCTCGCTCGAGGAAATGTCAACAATAAAGCTGTACAGGTCACTTACATATCATATGAGAAGCACTTCTCACAAAACAGATGCTTTACACACATAAATACTTGTGTAGAAATGTTTATTACTAACTTTACTATGAACATGAGTTGATTATAACTGCAGATTAATGACAGTGTTAAACAGCCTACTGTAACGTCTGTAATTATATCAAATAACTAAATAAATGAACATATATAAACACATACAGCCCCTTACAGTCTCTGATATGTTACCAACTACAGAAGAACTACACACAGCAGACATGTCGTCCTTATTAAGATTAAAAAACAACACAAAATATAGCCCACAGTCAGTGTAAACCTGTCATCTGTGTCTGTAATCTTCAGCAGCACATGTAGCCTCTGTTAGAGAGAAATATTAGTCCAAAAAGTGAAGATAATAAGTTAGTTAATCATGGCATTTTGTTCATGTTTGCTGAATAATAATGTGCTCCTTTTGTCCGGCTTCTCCTTTGTTTCTTCAAGCTTCACTCTCGTGTTTGTCAGTGTCTGACAGGATCGGGTTTCAAAAGCACGTCAATAATCAAGCGCAGGTTATTATCATCAGCTCAAGAAGTGTGTTATTTCAGATATAATGTTAGAGACGCGCACGACCGCAAGCAAGAAAGCAAAACCGCTCGCGCCTCAGACTGGCTCGTAAAAAACTCCGGGGCACAGGGTAAATCTGCTCTTCTTCTTGGATTTGTGGCTGTTCATCCAGACGACGTCAAGGTTTGTTTGAGCCCGGATCGACCATGTCTCGTTATTATATGTATTTATAATTCCGCTAAAATCTCTCGCTGTGTTTTTCAAACATGGCGGGTTTTTTGTTTTCATTCTGGCTTGTTGCGTAAGCAAATGACGTATCTCTGTAAACCAATAGCGTTCAGCTATTATATATTATATATATTATCGGTACGCTTTTTGACAGTGGAAACGGCTATAAAAGCGTACCAAACCAAACCGAACCGTACCGTACCACTCAGTGGAAACGGTCCATAAGTTTCTGGAGAGCACCAAATACGTCCCAGGAGGTAGTTTTTTGCAGTTTTTGTTTTTGCGAATCCATCAGAGGTTGCGGTGTATGCTTTTTCAGATCTCAAATTTGTCTCGCGAACGCCATTCATGCCTGCTCTTCTTACAGAAATCCACCAGAAGCCGCTGTTGACTGACTGACTGACTGATCGACTGACCCGCCCTCCTCCTTCCATAAACCTAACCAACAGTGTTTTCGAAAGCACCGATTGACCCAAAAAGGGCGCACTTTGTTTTAGGGCGCACTCACACTATGCTATCCAAACTGTGCCCAGGCATGTTTCCCGGATTGTTTGAGAAGTGTGAGTGCTCTGAATCGGGCTCAGGCACGGTTCATTTAGACAGCCCTGGCCCAGTTGAAAGAGGTGTTCCAGAGCGCGGTTTATTTGGGCATCGGTGCAGTACGCTTGTAGTGTGTGTGTAAAGCGTGCCTGAGCATGAAACTGAAGATGCGACGTGACTTTTAAGAGACTGTTTGATATGGATTTAATAATCATTCTTACTGTTCAATAAACGCAAACTGTCGTAGTTTATTAAAGATACAAACCCCTCACTACACCACAGCTGCACCTTCAGCAAACCTCCCAATACCTGCAGCACGAGGACTTTATGATTGTTTATGAGCGTCAAAAAAGGCTGATCTGTTCGGTGAAATATGTGACTGTGTGTCACTGCATCCCAAATGACTAAAACGATAGAAATCTCCACTGTGCTGAGTGAGTGATTCTCTTCTGTTAAATTGACCAGCGCATCCTCGAGTGCTCCGGCTCGGATGCAGTGTGAGTGCAGGCCATCGGGGGAGAGTTCTCAAAACAGATGCCCGAGCCACCTCAGCTGACTTCTCTGCATGTGGAGGAGCAGCGGCTCTACTCTGAGCTCCTCTTGGGTGAATGAGCTCCTCACCCTGTCTATAAGGGTGCGTCCTGCCACCCTGTGATGGAAACTCATTTCGGCCGCTTGTATCCGAGATCTTGTCCTTTCAGTTATGACTCAAAGCTCATGACCATAGGAGAGAGTAGGAACATGGTTTGACCGGTAAATCGAGAGCTTTGCTTTTCGGCTCAGCTCCTTCTTCACCACAACAGACCGGTACACTGACCGCATTACTGCTGCCGCTGCACCAATCCTCTTGTCAATCTCACGCTCCATCCTTTCCTAACTCATGAACAAAACCCTATGATACTTGAACTCTTCCACCTGGGGTAAGAACCTTCCTCCAACCTGAAGATGGCAAACCATCTTTTTCCAGTGAAACGGTACCGACTAGAGACGTTTAGACTTAAAAAACGAATAATTATTTAAAATGCACTGAACTGTAAAAGAGTAAAATGTAGAGTTAAAATTAAATTAAATTTAAAACAATGAAAGTAATTTATTCACCAAAAATGTATAAAGTCATAAAAATTGCTAAATCAAATAATAACTAAGTAAATAAAGTATAACACATTCATAAATATTTAATAATAATTTTTAAATACTAATAATACAAATATAGAAAATAATGCTTACTAAAAATCAATATATTTTAACATTTCAAAAACTGAATAAAAATCATTTTAAATAATTCTTTTGATTTAATTTGATAACCTTCAGTAGCAGAAGAGACTTTTCTCATCACATTATGCACTCTTAGACTTACACAGCTGAGTGTATCCTTCCTTTGAAATTTAATTAATTTCCCATATTCTGTTTAACGGAGACCAGATTTATTCAACACATTTCTAATCATAACAGTTTTAATAACTCATTTCTAATAACTGATTTATTTTCTCTTTGCCATGCAGCTTATGGTGACATCTAACTAGTGAAAATTCAATTCTTGATATCAACAATTCAGTTTTTGATATTAACAACTACATTTTTGATATCAAGAATACATATCCTGAGAATGAATAACGGCTGGCCAAAACATAATATTAGACTAGATATTCTTCAAGACACTAGTGTTCAGCTTAAAGTGACATTTAAAGGCTTCACTAGGGTAATTAGGGTAAAGTTAGGGTAATTAGGCAAGTCATTGTATAACAGTGGTTTGTTCTGGAGACAATGCAAAATAAATAGGGGTTAATAACATTGATCTTAAAAAATATTAAATTGAAAAACTTCTTGTATTAATCAAATAAGACTTTCTCCAGAAGAAATAAATATTATCAGAAATACTGTGAAGATGTCCTTGCTCTGTTACAGTGTACCCAACTTCCAGCAGGATAACATCTTCTCAGATTGGTTTCTCTGCACAAGATGTTTGGCCATAGGGGAAATGGTCATGCCCAACTGAGTGTGGTTTCTCTCCAGGTTTTTTAATTCTTCACTTTCGCCAATTGGTGAAGTTTTTCCCTCTCCGCTGTCGCCACTTGCTTGCATGGTTTGGGATCTGTAGAGCTGCGCATCGATGGATTTGCTCTTCAGTGTTTGGACTCTCAGTAGTGATTATTAAACCACACTGAACTGAGCTCAACTGAACTGAACTTAAACACTGAAAACTGAACTACACTGTTCCTATTTACTATGATCTTCTGTGTGAAGCTGCTTTGACACAATCATCATTGTAGAAGCGCTATACAAATAAAGGGGAATTGAATTGAACATGACAATGAGTTCACTGTACTCAAATGGCCTCCACAGTCACCCAACTCAATCCAATAGAGCACCTTTGGGATGTGGTGGAAGGGGAGATTGGGATCATGGATGTGCAGCCGACAAATCTGCAGCAACTGCGTGATGCTATCATGTCAATATGGAGCAAAATCTCTGAGGAATATTTCCAGTAGCTTGTTGAATCTCTTGACATGATGGATTAAGGCATTATGAAGGCAAAAGGGGTCCAACCCAGTATTAGTAAAGTGTACCTAATAAAGTGGCCAGTGAGTGTATATGAGAAAACTGTAACTATTTGAACAGCAATCATAAAGAACTCTATATAATATATGAAATATAATCGATATATAATATATTACACAAACAAATTTCAATACACACTAGGGAGAAAATCTCACTTTCATGATTATTTATATTCCTGCAAAACGTAAACTGTATTATCTCTCACACAACTCTAAATATACAGTTAGACATACTGTTTATCTATATCTATATATTATAAATTGTATCTATAGTACAATATACTAAAGTGTTGTACTGTAGAGTTTATACTGTAAAATATAAACATACTATAAGCATTATCATATTGCTGATCTAATAATATTTCATCACTTGGGAAATATTAGAAAGAGTGTTTCATCACTGTGTTATGTGCGTTTGCTCACTGTGTACGGAGCCGATCTTGTTGCTCATGGCGAAGCGGATCAGCTGGTTGCTGGAGTCGTACATGACGAAGATCTGCTCCACGCTGAGCTGCTGGCTGGGGGACACTGAGCTCAGGACATCCTCATATGGACAGCTCTCAAACTTGATGCTCTGCGTCCACAGATACGCCAGCGTGCGGACGCTCCCATCAGGCAGGCTAACACTGTACTCGCGCCGCGACGATGACGTGATCACTGGCAGAAAATAAACAAATACCAGGAGAAAGACATGCTCCAGTCATCAGAATCATCGCACGCTGAGAAAAATGGTGTTCTTTGCTTAGAGCTTATCTTGTTTCTAGAACAAACATCTATAAAGTCTTAAATCAAGAAGCATGTGTGTGTGTGTTCCTCACAGTTGTTGGAGTACTGGTAGATCTCGCTGTAGGGTTGGATCTGCACTGTGGCTCCTCTGGGCAGCTCTGGGATTCTTCCGTCCAGTTCTGTGCTGATCAGCAGGTGATCGTGTTCATCGATGCCACTGAACTGCTGTCTGATAGTCAGACGCTCGTTCCCCGGCTGGAAGACCACTTCAGCCTGCCGACTGAACACACCTCCTGCACACACCACAAACAAACACATACAACATTTATTAATACACAATCTACATAGTGAAGCACTATATAAATAAACATGGATTGAATAATACAGCGGAGTATGTAGAGGAATCAGAGAGTGAAATTCAATACCTTTAAGACCTTTTTAAAGACTCTTTCCATACATTTTAAGAGCTCATCACCACTTTAGGTTTCAACCGGAAAACCTGGCGAGATTTTAACTTACATTATATATACTAAATATTAATGTAAGAATCCAACTATTAATGTACATTATTCATTTATTAAATCTAGCTAATTCAGCAGGTTGGCGCCTATAGAGCTACAGAAATATTGGTGTTGCCTTGGTTACTGATGTAAACAAAGCAGCATGATGTCAAATCTAGCAGGATATTATTGATTTCATAAACTACGCAGCATCCTGATATTCGCAGATTTAATTCAGGCAGACTTTAGCATACAACCATACATTGCATAATTAAAAGTGATATTAAATTTATTACCTTGCAAAATAGCATTTAAGACTTTTTAATACTTTTTGAGGGCCTTAAATTTCTCAACATTGATTAATCAACTTTTAATACATTTTAAGACCCAGCAGACACCCTGTACAGGGTTCCCGCTCTTTCATGGACACCAAATTCAAGGACATCCAAAGACTTTTTAAATCACTAATGATTTTAAAGCACCTTTGCAATTCACACCCTCAGCATATATAAGAGCTATACAAATAAACTTGAATATATAGCGCCGTGAAAGTCCTTGTACTTTTCACTTACACTTTATGTGTGTTACACTTAAACTATGTTTTGAATGTGTGATTTTCAAAAATGTTCACCATTTTGAAGTCATGTTCACATAACTTTAACACAATTAGTTGAATTCAATATTGGTAATATTCAAATTTGGTTTCTAAACAGGGTTTCTGCAGATATCATAATGTTAAATTTAAGACTTTTAAGACCTTTTTAAGACTATTAAGTATTAAATTTAAGACCTATATTACAATATTAAAAAAACACATACACATAAAGAGAAAATGCTTAATCACAAAATTAGTGGTAAAATAAATGTATTCAAATTGACCTGTAGTGAACACAGGTTAGATGCACCACTGAACTACAGGAAAAAAACAAACAAACATCTTATACTTTCGCCTGGGGCCACATCGCACACCTCCGCTGACTGCGCGCACACCTCACGAAACGGACGAGGCTCTTCAAAACGACATGGGGCGGTCAAAAGAAACCCACCGTAAAGTCAGACGGATAAACAGAGAAGTAGGACGTTTCCAGAACTACGTCATATCATTAATATCGTTTAAACTAATTATTTTTTATTATTTTTATAATTTATTATAATGATTACAAAGATTTTTATAACCGTTCAAAAATTTTTCTAATCAAACTTTGATGCATCACTTGCTATTGTTTATATCTCAGACAGTTTTACCTATTAAAGTTAAATATTAACAGAACTTGGGTTGTTCTACAAATATATATTTTATCATGGCACGAATAAAAGCAAATAAAGTACACTTACTAAAAATACTGACTTATTTTGCCCACTCAACAATTCTCACATTACTGTCTGGCTAGTTTCTGTCTTCTACTTATAAGCTAAAAAGGCAATAATGGTCCAACAATCCTGTCCAGTATCACAAATAAAGCCTAGATATTGGGCATCAGTATATTGTAAACTGGTTCAAATATTCCTTTCCAGTTATCAGACATACTTCTGACCTAATTTTAGTTTGTAGTTATTAAATTGTTTAAAATTCAAAACTGTAACATATACATCAGTGTAAAACCTATGACTGGTGAGAAAACATATTCTGTAATATTATAATCACCTGGGTCTCCACTGTTGCCATGGCCTCTCTTTTTGATTTTTACAAACTTATCCCTCAAGTTTTTCCAAACTTTCCAAGCTGTTGCAGTTTCTAGCTAAGAATTATTGGTCATCTGGTTATCTCTATGATCACGCATGGACTACCTGTTTCAGACAAAATCTCTTTAAAGTGTTTTATATTCAAATCAAATGGGGCGCCACGGAAACTGTTCATTCGAGTCTCAAAAAATTTTGTGAGCTCTGATATCAGAAATCATGTCGCGCGCACCCAAAGCGAACCTCAGCAAATACAGCGATGACGTCATATTTGCACCGAGTTCATGAACTAAAAGCTGATTGGCTATTGGATGTTGGTCTCATTTGTAGTTGTAATACCACAAATGACATTTGGACTAGTGAAATAAAGAACTACAACACCATGAAAACCAAACAACAACAACAAAAAATAAATTAAATGAGCATTAGATGTAGCATGGAAACATGCATAATACATGGACATCAGAAAAATAAGAGCTGTGCAAAAAAATATTCAAGAGCTAGAACAGCGAATTTACGACTTTTTAAGGCCTAAAATTTAGATTTTTTAATTTTAGACTTTTTATGACCGCATAGGAACCCTGCTAAAGTATTGATAAAGTGCATTATTTGTCATAGTTCATGAATAAGATTGAAATTTAAGATTTTTAAATTAAGAATTTTTTTGTTTTTTCGATCAGGTTTTGAAAGCAGTGCAGTACAATTGTTGAAATAAAACCATAAACTTTCAATCCAAGCACTTTCAAGGACCTGTATGTGTGTTTTAAGTACTTTCCAGGCTTTGAATTATTGTCTGAAAGGCAAGAAGCGTGGGAACCCTGTTAATAGTGCTGGGCAAAAATTAATTACAATTCATCACATACAAAATAAAAAAATGTTTTGAAATAATTGCAGTTTGTGTTCTGTGCATATTTAATAGGTAAACATAAATATACACATGCATGTATATACAGTTGAAGTCAGAATTATGAGCCACCCCGTATATCCTTTTCCCCAATTTCTGTTTAACAGAGAGATTTTTCAACACATTTCTAATCGTAATAGCAACTCATCTCTAATAACTGATTTATTTTCTCTTTGTCATGATGACAGTAAATAATATTAGACTAAATATTCTTCAAGACACTTCTATACAGCTTACAAGTGACATTTAGAGGCTTAACTAGGGTAATTAGGGTAAAGTTAGGGTAATTAGGCAAGTCATTGTATAACAGTGGTTTGTTCTGGAGACAATCCAAAACTAATATTGCTGAAGGGGCTAATAATATTGACCTTAAAATGGCTTTAAAACTATTAAAAACTGCTTTTGTTCTAGCCAAAATAAAACAAATAAGCCTTTCTCCAGAAGAAAAAATATTATAGGAAATACTGTGAACATTTCCTGAATCTGTTAAACAGCATTTGGGAAATAATTGAAGAGGAAATAAATTCACAGGAGGGCGAATCATTCTGACTTCAACTGTATTAATATATAAATATGGGTGTATAGTGACCGATGAGGCTGAAGCCGTTGTGGAAGTCGGGCTGCTGGAGAGCGAAGGCCCAGCCGATGGTTTCCCCCAGAGCCGGCAGAGGCTGCAGGGATGGACCAACACTGTCCGGGACGCTGCTGATGGCAATGTACGCGCGGCCATCATTCGCCACAACATATGAGTGCAGATCATTGTTGGAAAACTCCACCGGAGACGCAGAATCACCCACATAGATCCGGCCGTTCAGCTTCCCGTTCATGCGCTGAGGTTTACCTGCAGATCCGGAAACATGATCATTAAAGACCACCACTTTATACAAGATGTTAAATAAGTCTCTGATGTCTTTAGAAAAGCTTCGGCTGAAAATACCACACTGATAATGTTTTCTACCTCTCTGAAACTGACCCTTTCAGGCTTGATCTTAATTGTGGTGTTTTGGTGACTGTCGCTTTAAATTCAAATGAGATTGTGCTCTTTTCAGAAGAGGGTGGAGCTACAAATGCTTATGTGTCAGCATAGCGACAGATGTAAAACAGCAGTGTGTGTGTTCTCAGTGCTGGTCAGGTGTGCACATGTGCTTCAGTGTGAGTGTGTGCTTGATGCTTCTGTCAGTCTATGTCGCTCCTGTCGCTGTTCATCTAAAACTCCACATCTATAATCCTCTTAGTCTATGCTGACATTATCTTCAGCAGCTCAAACACTCTAATGGCTAATGGACAGACGGCTGCTTCTCACTCAGGGCTGATGGGCACTAGTGGGCGGGGCTTTCCCCCTCTGATGACACGTACAAAGAGAGAATGTCAATCAAAGTGTTTCTGCAGACTGCTTTGATCAAGTCTGATTAGAACAAACACAATTAATTCCTGTTTACCATCAGAGGCTGGAGATATTCACACACTGCTGACACACAACTGTGTTTAAACGCCTTATTACGGTGATTTTTGCATTATAGGTGCCCTTTAACTGGAGGTGAAACATGGAACAAAAAGCATAAAATAAATGATCAAATCTGTTTTGTTTTAGTTTATAAATAAGGCCACATGTCTCATTTATTGTTTAGTTTAAGTTGAAGTGCTCAAATAACAAACAAAAATAATAATACAGTTGTAAAAACTATTTATCAATAATAAAAAAAATCCACTGATAAAATAAAAAACGGCACAGACTAAAATAATTAAAAACAGGGTGATTCAACAAGAAAACCACAACTTTGAAAATCTGTATTTAATCAAAGAAACATGAGGGGACCTTGGGTAATTAATCAATGTGAAGAGCACTTCAGTAGAAAACAAGTTCATGGATGTTCAATATGACCCCCTCCAGACACTCGAGTGACATCAACCTGACACTCGAACTCCTTCCACACTCTCTGTAGCATCTCGGGTGTAACAGTTTGGATAGCTGCAGTTATTACTTCTCTGTCATGATCAAATGCATTTCGTTGCCTTGTACTTGTACATGTGTATTGACAATAAAGTTGAATCTAATCTAATTTAATTTAATCTAATCTATTTTAAATGAGCAACCGAATGAAACTTCAGAGCTTCCTTAAATCGACGACAGAAAGAGCTTAGCTCTCCTTTTCTTCTTTGTAGAGTTCTCGATTTTCAAAGTTGTGGTATTCTTTTTAAATCCCCCTGTATATTAAAACTGTTGTTTTTATTAGCTTTTATTTATTTTTGTTGCTTTAGAACTTTAAACAAAATTGGGAAATATTGTGTTGTGTTATTGCTTACATTAAAGTCTGAAGTATTTTGGCCTAATTTGCTAAAAGTCTAAAGTATTAGAGTATAAAGTCTACAAAAGCACCTTCACGAACAACTTTTAACGTCTTTTTGCACAGTGAAATCAATAAATTGTGTATATTCATGCATATTGCAATAGAAAACGTTGTGCATTCCTGTTTATTGCAATCAAAACACTGTATATTCATGCACATTGCAATGAAAACAACATTGTATATCATTGCAAATTGCAATAAATAGTGCTGCATGTTCTTGCATATTGTTAACAGTTAATTGAAAGCTCTTCAGGTATTTTTAGTTTATGATCATTTACTCATTTTCCTTCAGCTTAGTCTCTATTTCAGAGGTTGCACAGCGGAATGAACCACCAACTATTCCAGCATGTTTTACACAGCTGATGCCCTTCCCGCTGCAACCCAGTGCTGGGAAGCACCCATACACACTCATTCACACACACTCATGCACTTCAGTCAATTTAGTTCATCAATTCCCCTATAGTGCATGTGTTTGGACTGTGGGGGAAACCGGAGCACCCGGAGAAAACCTGCAGAAAACTCCACACAGAAATGACAACTGATCCAGCCGGGACTCGGACCAGTGACCTTCTTGCTGTGAGGCCACGGTTCTGACCACTGAGCCCCCGTGCCACACGCACTCATGATCATTTATTTTTTTATATTGATTGAACACTGATCACGGCCATTCAAACATGCCAACTCACCCTCGGCGACGCAGTCCTTGCCATTTCCGTAGTAACCAGGTTTGCAGTGGCAGCAGAAGCCGCTGCTGTAATCTCTGCAGTCGGCAAACACAGAGCACTTGTGACTGTTGCTGGAGCACGACTCGTCATTATAAGAAAACACTGCAACAATAAACAGCACAGCAAAATCAGTTAGTTTGACAATATGACCAGTCTTCTGTGTTGTTGTTGAGTTATTGAATTAAATCTAAAAGGCCTTGCCAAGCTTATGATAAAAACTCAATTAGGTAGAGTTATTGAGTTTTACATAAAAAAAAATTAACAAAATAATAAATATAAATAAATAAATGATTGATAATGTAATAAATAATCATTTATTAATAATTATCATTTATTAAAATTCTAAATAATTATCACAAAGCATTATCGAAGTGCATCCAGGAATTTTCGGTTTTCATTTTGACCCAGAATTTTGATTTCGGTGCATCCCTATTAAATAGACTTCAGCTTTTTCACAAAAAAATGTAGTTCACCATAATGTCTATATTTGTTTGAACTTTGTTTAAACATGTTTTAAAAATCATTAAATATATATACAGTTCAGGTCAGAATTATTAGCCCCCCTGTTTATTTTTTCCCTAATTTCCCCAACGGAGAGCAGATTTCTTCAACACATTTCTAATCATAATAGTTTTAATAACTCATCTCTAATAACTGATTTATTTTCTCTTTGTCATGATGACAGTAAATAATATTAGACTAGATATTCTTCAAGACACTTCTATACAGCTTAAAGTGACATTTAAAGGCTTCACTAGGTTAATTAGGGTAACTAGGCAGGTTAGGGTAATTAGGCAAGTCATTGTATAAAGATGGTTTGTTCTGCAGACGATTGAAAAATATATAGCCTAAAGGGGCGAATAATATTGACCTTAAAATGGTTTTTAAAAAATTAAAAACTGTTTTTATTCTAGCCAAAAATAAACCAAATAAGACTTTCTCCAGAAGAAATAATATTATCAGACATACTGTGAAAATGTTCCTGCTCTGTTAAACATCATTTGAGAAATATTTAAAAAGGAAATAAAGAATTCAAAGAGGGGCTAATAATTCTGACTTCAACTGTATGTGTAAAAAAATGTATATTATATATACTTACTCACTCCAAGGGCCGTTTATATCGATGTTGATATTGAGCCACACCATGTTGATGCTTTGTAACATCTAATTTTTACGAGGTGGGTCGTTAGTCCAAAGCTCAACCCCCAACCTGGAGGACCAGGTCATACACGCATACACTATGGACAATTTAGTTTAGCCAATTCACCTACAACACATGTGTTTGGACTGAGGGAGAATCCGGAGGACCCGGAGGTGATGCAAACTACACACAGAAATGCTAACTGGCCCAGCCGGGACTTGAACCAGTGACCTTCTTGCGGTGAGGTCACAGTACTAACCACTGAGTCACCATGCCACCCATATATATATATATATATATATATATATATATACAGAGAACGCTAAAATTATTCAGCCTCCTGTAAACTATTTATTCTTTATCAAAAAAATAATTGCTCTATAGCTGTAATGGACTGCAAAGGATTTGCAACCAAGTATTAAAAAGTGAAAGTTTGATTTATGATTATTATTCTGTCCCATTGCTTTTGGTCCCTTAACAAGTGGGAGGCACATATGCAAACTGTTCTACTTCCTACACCGTTCACCTGATTTGGATGTAAATACCCTCAAATTACAGCTGGCAGTCTGCAGTTAAAGAATATCTTCTTCGTTTCATTTCAGATCCATTGTGTTGGTTTATAGATTCAAAACTGTTAGAATTGTGTCGATGTCCCAATATTTATGGACATAACTGTATTTATGTATCTATCATATCATCTTTGCAATAAATTAGGGATGCACCGATATGGATTTTTTTGGCCGATATCGATACGCGATAACTCTTAAGACTTGGAGGCAGATAGCTGATGTACTACAGCCGATAATTATAAATATTTCTAAATGTTATATTTTTATACAGTGAATAACTGGTTTTATATTAAAAACTTCATAAAAGTTTGAACTAATGAGGAAAATATGTCTTAACAAAAATCCTGATATCACAAGAAAATACCTTTTATAACCTTATTAAGTGGAAATAAATATTAGCCTATAGTAGGCTAGCCTGTGTGTGGCAGCATTGCGTCACCATGAATGAGTCTGGTTTCAGAATATAAATAAACAAGTCTTTATTTGTTTTTGTTTTCTGGTGATTTTATTTTTTGTTATTCGAAATGAAAAATGAAAATCAAATCATTTGTGAATTGTTTCTCCGTTTTTCACCATGAAAAAGAAAAACGCTTCGTATTTCAATATTGAATTTTAAACCGAATATCAAAAACAGCTCGTGTTTCGTTTTTCAATATCAGTTTATAAAATGAAAATCAAATGACTAAAACATACACTGACCCTGGAGTTTTTCTCTCAGTATTTTAGCAAATAGGATTGTATAGTAATGACTCTCCTATTTACTGCGCTCTGAGTTTACTAACTATGACCACTTCACAGCTGAGGAACACACAGTTGTGAAACGTGTCCATTATTATGTCTCACCATCGACGTCCAGCTCGTCTTCATCGATGATTACCACCTGTGGCCTCTGCGGCTGCTGAGCTGCAGGCTGAGGGCGCAGCGGCTGCAGGTATTGGTTCTGCAGCTCGTCAGGTGTGGATGACTCAGAAAACACCTCAGGACGGGACGTGAGCGTTTCATACGGCGCTTCAGACGTCTGCTGATCCTCATAATGGGATGTCCACAGTTCAGGAGCAGGAGTGTCCACCACTGGGAGATGCTTGTGGTGTGTTGTAATGGAAACGGACGGTTCAGGAGCAGGTGTGTCAATCACCGTGACCTCCGTGACCTCTGTGACCTCTTTCACCTGACCGGGTTTGATGTCGGTGAATCCCGGAGACATGCCGATCTCGTAAACCCAAATGCCAGGCTGACCCGAGTTGGTCTCCCTTTAAAGAGTTAAAGAGAAGTTGCAGCTCATTAATATGCAAAAGATTAGTTCACTTAGAGACAGTAGCTGTGTCCCAATATTTCTACTTATGCCATGTCTTAATATATGTCTATACCATCACCTAAAATATTTTATAAACTAAACAGCGTCCCATTCATTCCTTTTCCTTCAGCTTAGTCCCTTATTTATCAGAGGTCTCCCTGTGTTCGCGTGGGTTTCCTCCGGGTGCTCCGGTTTCCCCCACAAGTTCAAAGACATGGACTACAGGTGAATTGGGTAGGCTAAAATGTCCGTAGTGTATGTGTGTGAATGAGTGTTTGGATGTTTCCCAGTGATGGGTTGCAGCTGGAAAAACATCTGCTGCGTAAAACATATGCTGGATAAGTTGGCGGTTCATTCCACTATGGCGACCCCAGATTAATAAAGGGACTAAGCCGAAAAGAAAATGAATGAATGAATGAATAATCACGCTAATGATAATTTATTCATGTATTGTGCAACCCTATTGAGCACAACAAAAGTGCACTATATGGAGAAAAATCCTGCATGTTTTCCTCAAAACCCTTCATTTTGGACTGAGGAAAGAAATCAACATCTTGAATAAATTATAATTTCCATAATAAATATATACAATCATCGGCCACTTTATTAGGTACACCTGTCCAACTGCTCATTAACACAAATGTCTCATCAGCCAATCACATGGCAGCAGCTCACTGCATGTAGACTCGGTCAAGACGATCAGCTGCAGTTCAAAGCAAGCATCAGAATGGGGAAGAAAGGGGATTTAAGTGACTCTCATGATTGTTAGAACAGGAAACTGAGGCTACAATTCACACAGGCTCACCAAAATTGGACAGCAGAAGATTGGAGAAACGTTGCCTGGTCTGATGAGTCTCCATTTCTGCTGACACATTCGGATGCTCGGCTCAGAATTTGGCCTCAACAACATGAAAGCGAGGATCCATCCTGCCTTGTATCAGCGGTTCAGGCTGCTGGTGGTGGTGTAATGGTGTGGGGGAGATTTTCTTTGGGTCCATTAGTACCAATTGAGCATGGTGTCAACACCACAGCCTACCTGAGTATTGTTGCTGACCATGTCCATCCCTTTATGAGCACAGTGTCTCCATCTTCTGATGGCTACTTCCAGCAGGATAACGCACCATGTCATAAAGCGCCAATCATCTCAGATTGGTTTGATGAACATGACAAAGAGTTCACTGTACTCAAATGGCCTCCACAGTCACCAGATATCAATGCAATAGAGCACCTTTGGGATGTGGTGGAACGGGAGATTGGCATCATGGATGAGCAGCCGACAAATCTGCAGCAACTGCGTGATGCTATCATGTCAATATGGAGCAAAATCTCTGAGGAATATTTCCAGTAGCTTGTTGAATCTCTGACATGAAGGATTAAGGCAGTTCTGAAGGCAAAAGGGGGGTCCAACCCGGTACTAGTGAGGTGTACCTAATAAAGTGGCCGGTGAGTGTATATAAAACATTAGCTGTGCACTTACAGAGCGAGAGCGTCGACGGCCTCCTCGTTGTCTTCTGTGATGCGATAGTAATTTCCTTGTGTTTTTGACCACACAAACCATCCGGTGACCAAACCTTCATTAAAGCCGACCTGAACAGGCTGATCTTCATCTGCTATGAGTGTGGAGCCGAACTGCATCCCCTCCTCTGGATACAGCAGGATAGCGTAAGACTTTAACTCCATGTTGGCTATAACCAGCTGAAAAGTATTTCTTTGCTGTTGAGAGAAAATCAAATGCTGCATTATGCATACTGCTTGCAAAATCTTACCAAATTGCATCTCGTTATCAATTGCAAAACTAACACTGCACACTGTTAAATATTAGAAGACAGAAAGCTTGTACATTATTGCATATTGCAAGTTGAATTATTGCATGTCGCCTCAAACAAGTAGCACAGTTTTGTGTATTGTAATAAAAAATGTTGCATATCATCACATATTGCAGGAAGCACAGCACATACTGCATTTCACAAGACAAAAATATAGCATACTTTTGTAAATCACAAGGAAAAACACTGCATGCTGTAAGAATAAACAAGGCATATTATTGCATATTGCAAATGAGAATACACACTATTACATATTAAATACCAAAGCATTGTGGAACATTGCAAGTAGAGCTGCATGATATTAGAAAAATCTAACATTGCGATATTGTTTTATTTTGCGATATATATAGTACAATATGAATATAATTGTCTTAAATCTCTATTTGGAAACGACTTATAATGTTGCAATGAGAGTGCATCTTTATAAAATCTAATAAACAATCTATAAACTATTTGGGCTCCTCCAACACGTTTTTGTTGTGGTCGGTGCTATTTGCAGTGCATTTCTATATTTGCATGTGTTTTGAGTATTTTCATGCATAACTATCTAGAAATAAAATCAAGAAAAAGATGCGATTGAAATAATCATTTTATCGTTTCCCGAGTTTAACAGTATTCAAGTAGAGGAACTAAATGATAAAAATAAAAATAATTCAGTAAAACTAATCGTAGTTAAGGTCACAAATGGTACAATTTATTATACCCGAATGCTTTTAAGGTCATTATCCAATCACAGGCATCAAAATCACATGCAAATGATCAATTATAATACAAACTCAACATCATGCATACCCTGAGATCTGACTACTGTGAATGATCAAATGATATCAATGCTGAAACCATATATTGTGCACCCCTAATTGCAAGAAATAAATGTTGTATATCAGAAGAAATATGTTTCATTTTATTGCATATAAAAACGGCATATTACAAAAACCATGTAGCATATACTTGCATAACTTTAAGAACAATTTAAGAACAAATTGCAGATCTTTATTTATATTGCAAGAAAATTCTTGCATATAATTTTATATTGCTAAATGTTACTGCAATTAGCAAGAAAAATGTGTGGCATATTTTTGTATATTGCAGGACAACACTCAATATTGTTGTATATTACAAAAACTAAATGCATACAGTCTAACAAATCTTAGCACATTATTGTATTTTGCCAGACAAATGTTGCATATTATAAGAAATGCTGCATATATTTGTATATAGTTAGAAATATTGCTGTTGCAATTGCATTGCAAAATGTTTACCTGCTTATGTAAATGCTTACTTCACTGCAAGACAAACCTTAGCACATTATTGCATATAAAAAATGCATAATATAGCATATTGTAAGACAAAAATGTTGCATATTATTGCATATTATAACATAAAAATGTTGTTACGTTGCCAAAACAGTTGCTTACTGCAAAAAAAACACTAATTATAAAAAAGAAAAGCATATTATTTTGTATAAGAAGAAAAAAATGCAGCATATTTTAATATACTGTAAAAAAATAACATTATAGCATTTGCAAGAAAATAAATATAGCATCTTTTATAATCACAAAAAAAAGATGTTGCATATTGTAAGAATAAACAATGCAAAATTAAGTGAGTGTTATCTTAAAACAAGCCAAATAATCTTCCAATGGGGTGACCAAAACAGTTGAATCAGTCATCTGCACATCAATAACTGTCTGGTTTAGCTCAGCTACTAAATACGACCTCCAAAGACTACGTCGAATAGTTCGGACTGCTGAGCGAATCACTGGTACAACCCTTCCTACTCCCCAAGAACTGTACTTATCCAGAGCGAGCAGAAGGGCTGCCAAAATCACTCTGGACCCCTCACACCCAGCACACTGCCTCTTTGAACTGTTACCTTCTGGTCGACGCTTCAGAGCACTGCGCACCAGAACAGCCCGACACAGAAACAGTTTCTTCCCTCAGGCAATCCATCTCATGAACACTTGATGATAATAATTGTGGAACCAACATCACTACTGCTATACACTTTTATACACATATACACTTATTTAACACACTTTACATGCCAATTTGCACATAACAGCTGCACATATAACGTTGTATATAGTAATAAACACGTACATACACTTGTCAATCTGTATATTTGCATTCACTACTTACTTGTATCTTTTAAAATATATTTATTATCTGTTTTTGTCCTGTCTCTGTAATCCTGTTGCACTGCTAGAAGCTCTGTCACCAAAACAAATTCCTCGTATGTGTGTGAACATACCTGGCAATAAAGCTCTTTCTGATTCTGATTCTGATTTCATGTCAAAAGGAAAACAAGATTATTTTGCTTCCCCAATTGGCAAATTATTTAGCTTGTTTTAAGATAAAACTCACTTAATTATAGCATATTATTTCTTAAAACAAGACAATATGTTTTGCCTGTCTAAAACATGCTTCTTGATGTAAGAGTTTTGAGAAATTTGGACTAGAAACAAAGTGTGCAAGTGTGACTCAAAAGGCATTGCATATACCGTGAACTCTAGCTCATCTCCTCTTCCTCGTTCAGTTTGCGGCGTCACATTCTCCCAGGTTGCGATGATGACGTGAGTGGGCTCAATCTCATCTTCTGAAGGAAACGCTTGTCTGATGTGTTCTGTAGCTTTCTGGAGCACATCAGGGCTTTTATCCTGCCGGAAGAAGACTTTACCGTCACCGTCGCCTGTGTCCAGATCTCCTAGAAATGCTGCGATCATGCCAAACTTAGCCGGCATCTTCCCCAGGTAGTCAGACTCAGCGCTGGGTTCAGCCACAGATATGAAGCCATTGGTGCTGACCTGCAGAGAATGAAGAAAACAACATAAAGCGTAATTAAACACAGATCTAAAGCAATCTGGATCTGTTGAACACTTGTTTAACTCAATAAAACCGCTGTGAAGTAAACCACACCATGAGTGCTATAAAGAGACCCACTCCATGATCTCCACAAACTAATCTTGTGCTTTTCAACCTAATGTTTTACATGAGGGGCTCTATTTTGACGATCCATGCGCAAAGTCCAAAACGCAGGGCGCAAATGCATTAAGGCCGTGTCAGAATTCACTTTATTTTAAGGACTGAAAAATCCACTTTGCGGCGTGGCACATGGTCTAACAGGGTTGAGCTTATTCTCTTAATGAGTTATAGGTGTGTTTTGAGAATAAACCAATCAGAGTCTCATCTCCTCTTTAAGAGTCAGTTGTGCCGCGCTATAGCGCATTTGCTATTTACATGGCGGACTTTGTAAGTGTAAAAACTGAACACTTCACTAGAGAGAAAATAGTTAAACAGAGCATCTGCAGCGCGAGAATGAGAGATGAGCCTCCTCTTCGCTTTCACTCTCGTGGATAGGGAAACGTGTTGTACGCACACAGACATCCATTAGCCTGTACATAATTAATTTCATTTGTTAAGTGCAAAGATTTGCTTCAAAACTATTTCTAAATTCAGTTCTAATCTCCAGCAAAGGAATAAATGAATAGTAATAATGAAGTGTGGTCAAAACACTGAGTTATATCCAAACACACATGATGTGCCCCATATGGTCTATAACCTGACAGGTGGGCAAATCTAAGCTTGTTTTAAATAAAACAAATATAAATATGCATGTAATAAATAATACTGCTAATAATAATAACATCATACAAAAGCAAATTGTTTTGAATAAACTGAAAAAGCCCCCCCCCACCTGGTCTATCGAACCGTCTATTTAAGTTCCTCAAAATAGTAACGCACCAGCAATGCGCCTCAACACACCTCCTTTTTTAGATCAGAACGCCTATAGGTGCACATATGAGCGCAAATGCATTTGCTATTTAAACAGCGTGGAGCAACACGTCAAAATGACTCTTACACCGAGCTAAAACTAGCAAACAACAATAGCATCGCGCCTTGCCCAGGTGAAAGATAGGGCCCGAGAAGTGAAAAATCTAGAGAGTAGAGTACAGAGCTAACCTAACCACATATGCAATGTGCCGCATGTGATGAAAACAATAAAAATGCAATAAAAACATTGCACATCCTCGCAGCTTGCAGAAAAAAAACTGCATATACTTGCATTGTGCATATTGCAGTAAAAGTTCTACATCTTTTGTATATTCTTGCATAATGCAGAGATATGGATATTCTCACGATTTGCAATAAAAACAGTGTATTCTTGCAAAACTGCAGTGGAAAAATTCTTGGCCATTGACATGACATTTTCTTCCATAGCAGGGTTTCTGCAGGTTTCACCAACTCAAATTTAAGACCTTCATAAGACCATTATGAATTAAATTTCACACATGAACAGAGCAAATCGCTATGGATTTTTTCTAATGGCCAGTGGAAAATTATTTTTACTTGCCCTTTTAAAATTCAAATTTAGTTATTTCTTAGCCACATATTTTAAATTACGCATAAAAACAAGCAACTCATGATATATGCATCCTCACCAAGTAGTTATAAATATAAGGAGAACCTATTAACAATTGTTATTATAAGGAAGATAAATAAACCATATTGGTAAAAAGAGGGCGGTGGCGCAGTGGGTAGCACGATCGCCTCACAACAAGGTCGCTAGTTCGAGCCTTGGCTGGGTCAGTTGGCGTTTCTGTGTGGAGTTTGCATGTTCTTCCCATGTTGGTGTGGGTTTCCTCCGGGTGCTCCCAAAGTCCAAAGACATGTGCTATAGGGGAATTGGGTATGCTAAAATTGACTGTAGTATGTGTGTGAATAAGTGTGTATGGATGTTTTCCAGTGATAGGTTGCGGATGGAAGGGCATCCGTTGTGTAAAACATATGCTGGATAAGTTGGCAGTTCATTCTGCTGTGGTGACCCCTGATTAATAAACAGACTAAGCTGAAAATGAATGAATGAATGGTAAATAGAGTTAATCAATACATTGGGTAGCTTTACATGAACAAAAGAAAACGAAGACCTGTTTAAAATGAGTCCTACAACACAATATTTCAGTGAATTTAAGAATTTTAATGGTTAAAATATTGTGTTTGACATTTTAACTTAAGACCCCGCAGACACCCTGCATACTACATTAAAATTGTTGCTTATTCTTATACTTTTTTTTTTACTTTCTTGCTTATTCTGGCAATACAAAACACTTGATTTCTTTTTAATCAATACAATAGAGCATTCTTGAAAATACTCTTCAAATACTCTTAAATCTTTTAATAAAAAAATATTTTCATGCATATTGCAACAAAACTAGCACACAAAAACGACATATATTTTATTAAAAATGTAGATTAATCATTTACATGCATCTTATAGTAAAAATGGTACAGCATATTGTTGCATCTTGCACTAAAAGTGTTGCATAATCTTGTATAATGCAATAAAAACAGCACAGTCTTAAATATTAGAAGTAAAACTTTTAGATATTCTTGTATTTTGGAGAAAAAAAACATTATTGCACGCATCTTGTAATAAAAAGATTGCATAACAAAAGCAGCATATCTCTTTATACTTCAAAAAAAACATTTTAATTAAAATGTTGATTATTCTTGCAAACTGCAATGAAAAAGTGTAGCATATTGTATATTTTAATGCATTGCAAACATAATCACGTCTTGAAAACGATAGATTTCATGCATATTGCAAGAAGACATACTTCTAAACAATTACGAAGTGTGAGAATGAACAGCAATGCAGCGATAAATACTCATTTAAATCACTCTCTGCGCAGAAAATGACAAAAAAACTGCACTACTAGATGTTTTTTTCTTGTAGAAACAGACACAACATCTCACCTGACGCCTCATAAAAGCAGCAGAGATGCTGTTCTGTGATCTTTCTTTACTAATGGAGATGTTCACTGAGTGCCAACACAGTTTAAAGAGTGTGTGTTTGTGTGCATAAAAGCTTTTCTTTAACGAGGTTCTGGCAACCGCTTAAAGTAAAACTGCAGGGAAGCCAAAAAATGTGTAAGAAAGTCTCCTTGAAGCAAGCAATGCAAACACTAACAGGACAGGAAAAAACAAAGCACAGCAGCTCCTTTACAAAAGCCAGACCAGGCTCTTCAACCTCAAAGAATGACATTTTTACACCAAAGTGACAAACTCCAACAGAGCATCTGCTGGCTGTTATCATCAGGAAATCAAATGCATTCTCCTTGACCTTGCAATCTTTGTAGTAATAAAAGGCTTTAATGTTATGGCTGATGTGCTTCAAAGCTGTTCAAACGCACAGAGTACAAAGAGAATCTCCTGTGAAACCCTGATAACTGTGCATGAGTGCTTTGAGCAGATGAATGGATTGATGGAGACGAGAAAAGAGGCTTTGACAGCTGAAACAAACGTTTTAAAAAGGATTAGCACACTTTTCTTGGGTCATTTGCTGCGCTCTATTGGAAGACGTCTCCTGTTTCTAGTCTAAATAATTCACTCGTCTCAAATTACGCAACAGTTTCCTCTTAAGTTCCGCTAGTAGTAAGATCTTCTGGTTCATGTTACTGTTTCTACAGCTTATAGTGATGGTTAAGTGAGTCAAAATAAAATCAACTAGAGGAATAAATCTGATCAATATGATGTAAATCAAATGTAAAGCATTCAAATTAAAATGGTCCTGATCATTTCTTGTTTGGTGAATGGTAACAGTGCGTGAATTTTATGATCAATAGATGTGAGTAAAGACCAGTTTTTACTTTGCAGCTGCTTCACACAGCATGCATGGCCTCAGGGGAGGACAGGAGATATCAAAGCCACCTGGAGGAGCTCAGACACGCTGTGAAACAACACAACCTCGACCTGAGCACCAGGACCACGGGAAACAAAGATCAAGAGAAATATATTGCAGAACAAACAGACCGGGCCTTATTGCATTCGTCAAATTCCTGTGAGGAGGATCGACACGATCAAAACTTGATGAAAAACACACACAAGCTCCTACTTTATTTATCATGCCTTTATTCAAACATATCTTTTAGTATAAATAAACTAATGTGTCTTTTTAGCTGCTGAATCTCTTAATCTTCAAATTCTTAAAAACATAATAACTTTGAAGTAGTTAAAATATTTCAGCTGGACTAAAAAGGCTCACAAATGTAAACATAATAATAACTTTGATGTAGAAATAATTCTGGACTAAAAAGGCACAGATTTACTCCATTATCTATCAGTGAGTATCAAAATGATCATCAGGCTTTAGAGAAAAGCTTTTTCCAGAACCTTTATTTTCTCTGTTCCTCAGCGGTGAAATGCCTCCAAAATATCTTAAATCTTGTGAGGAACATGTATTATCTCTTAGACATCATTGTGTAACCTTAAATATTTTAAAACTGCCTTGGGCGCATATAAATATAATTTTACAGACATAGTATTGGACATACAGAGTGACCATGGTTGTTTACATAATTTTAATCGTCTGAAACACCTTTATAAAGATCTCACTGTTTTACATTACAACATATCAGAATTGCCTTATCTTTTGGCCATATAAATATCATCATCTGCATCAATTGGCATATTTTATATGTCAATATATGCAAATCATACATTCATGTTCATCCATACAAGTTCATGTTTGGATTTCACAGATATAACAATACATGTCATATATAGATACAACATATAGTCTATTAAATATATAATTTCAACCATTAGAATTACAAATATGTACATATATGTTTAAATATATTAAATATATTGTCATATATATGCTCATAAATCAGATTTCCATATGCATTTCCTCCATACTTGTGCAATATTACACTAAGTGAGCCATAATAGATCAAATACTCAACTTTGTCACATGTCTAAATGTTCCATTAACAAAAAACAGATATTTCTCACACTTCTGCATCAGGATTTACATCTCCACAACCCACAGCATTCCCTCCAGCACGACTCGCCAATTCAAAAAAACACTTCCCATATGTTTCACTGTTGACTCAAACTCCAATCTCAAACAATCCCAAGATAAACTCAGAGTTCAGGCCTAATCCTGAACCCTAAATGAAGTTCCAGTGGGAATCAGACCTCCTCCTATACCTTTTCATTGTGTTCAGAGCAGGTAACGTGGCAACCTTTGTTAAAGATGGCCCATTGGGAATGCTAATGCTGTTAGAAATGAATGGACCACAGCAGGACAGGAGGAAGTGCTTATTTTAAGTCACTACAGACACACCTACAGACGGGCTCTGACATATTCTGGATTTTTTCCACCCCCACTGACATAAAACAAGAATTTGGTCATTTTTGTCTTATACATGACCATCTTTGTACCAATTTGGACTTCTATGGCATTACAAATTGGGAAAATAAGTGTTCGATGAAGATGAGCTTCATGAAAAATATCTTATCTGTATTTTGCAATGTAGACGTCTTTAAATGTAAACAATATGCAAAGATGTTAATCAATAAAGTGCATGATAAATAAAGTTATTATTGTCTCTCAAAAAAAAAGAGTCAACTCTGAATCGCTTTAACAAGTGGTTATATTTTCGGATATTTTGCCTGCTATTAATCTACATTAACATGATTAAAATAACCCCCCCTGCCCCATAACAAACAAATAATCTGAAATGGGCTTTTCTTTTCTGACACAGAAAGACCAATCAAATTAAACTTGGCCAGCTGACCAAACAGAACAGAGTTGGTTTATTAAAGGGAGGCAACACAGGCTCATTGTGGATATGTACCCCTGTCTACATTTCAGAAGAGTGGGAATTATGTAGCCAGATATACGTATGGCTGCAATTTCATCTTTAAAATGAACGATATGGGTCAGTATGACGCCGCCGATGGCTTCTGTTCCTTTAAGCACTACTAGCTGATCGTTTACCTCCGTATGGTTTTTCTGGTGTTACCAGTTTGCCCAGTGGCGTTGGGACGTGGGTCTGAGTTGACTGCGAGTCCAGCAAAAAAACAGTTCCAGAAACCAGGTAAAACAAAAGCAAAAAATAAATAAATATACAACAAGCTGAAAATGTGGTTAAACCACGCATCCGTGATGGCTTTTCTTTTTCTAGATTGCTTTTGAAGACACTATCGGTAGGGTTTAGGGAAGGGGGTGGGTATGTTGGTTAGTCAGTCAGTCAACAGTAAGCTGGCCTGGTTGGTTGAAGTGTTTATTGCGCCCTCTGGTGGATTTATGCAAGAAGAGGTCGATTTGAGATCAAAAAGCTGGTGCATTTGCAAAAACAAACACTGCAAGCAGACAGACCTCTGATTACGTATTTTACTGTCCCCAGAAAAGTAGACCTGGGTACGTATCCGCAATGAGCCTGGGTTGTAGGGAGAGGTTTAAAAATTGCAACACCTGATTTTCCAAAAATTATCCTATTTGTAGTTTGTAGCGTAGCTGTCCTTCAGTGTTAAATTCTGCAATGATGTTAATTTTAAAAAGTGCATGAAGAATAAATATATTGTCTTTTAAAAGAAAGATTCGACTCTGAATTCCTCGATCCTTGTGTCAAAATCATTCCTAACTGATTGTAATGTTAAGTGAAGTTTTCTGAGCTTAGATGCATTTAAACCTGTTACAGTGGACTCCACCACAATATTACGACATGCAGGATTGATTAGCAGATCACATTATTTATAATAAGTCCAAAATTAACCTATCAAAAATGTGCAATCTGCCTGAGATGTGAT
This sequence comes from Danio aesculapii, assembly GCF_903798145.1. Lineage (NCBI taxonomy): Eukaryota > Metazoa > Chordata > Actinopteri > Cypriniformes > Danionidae > Danio > Danio aesculapii. The sequence goes on along the minus strand of NC_079445.1, from coordinate 45,588,610 downwards.
CAATGAGTGTAGGTCATCTTTCACTGCTCTAATGTTATTAAATAGAGAAAAATATTTGATATTTACATTTACATTTAGTCATTTAGCAGACGCTTTTATCCAAAGCAACTTACAAATGAGGACAAGGAAGCAATTTACACAACTATAAGAGCAGCAGTGAACAAGTGCTATAGACAAGTTTCAGGTGTGTAAAGTCTAAGAAGCAAAGCATTAGTAATGTAAGGTTTTTTTTGAGAGAGAGTACAGTTAGTGGTATAGCCAGAGAGGCAGTTGCATATTAGGAAGGAAAGTGGAGACTAAACAGTTGAGTTTTAGTCGTTTCTTGAAGACAGCAAGTGACTCTGCTGTTCTGATGTAGTTAGGGAGTTCATTCCACCAACTGGGCAGATTGAATGTGAGAGTTCGGGAAAGTGATTTCTTCCCTCTTTGGGATGGAACAACGAGGCGACGTTCATTCACAGAACGCAAGTTTCTGGAGGGCACATATATCTGCAGAAGTGACAGCAGATACGAAGGAGCAAAGCCAGAGGTCACTTTGTAAGCAAACATCAGAGCTTTGAATTTGATGCGAGCAGCAACTGGCAGCCAGTGCAAACGGGTGAGTAGCGGAGTGACATGTGCTCTTTTGGGTTCATCAAAGACCACTCGTGCTGCTGCGTTCTGAAGCAGCTGAAGAGGTTTGATAGAATTAGCTGGTAGCCCGGCTAGTAGAGAGTTGCAATAATCCAGTTTGGAGAGAACAAGAGCTTGAACAATAAGTTGAGCTGCATGTTCAGATATGAAGGGTCGGACCTTTCTGATGTTATAGAGTATAATAATAATATTTAAGGAGTTTTTTATCGTATTCTGAAATTTTATACCTTATTCTCAAAAGCACCAAAATCAGCACATATTAAATCTATAAGTTTATTCTAATGCTTAAAATATAAGTAGACTATTGCTGTTAGACATAAATTTTCAAGGAAAAATCAAACTTTTTAAAAAAATTATTAGGAACTTTTTCTCTGACCGCATTTCTTTTTAAAGTTGCCAGCATTTTTGATGATTTTCCCCTAAAGTTGACAGCCCTCATAATATTTTCGGATAAGAATATTTGACCATATTATATTTAAAAATAAAGTCCCAACCCTCTGCTTTCAAACAAAAAAAGTTTTTATTCTATCTATCATCTATCTGTTTATGCTCTATACCCACTTACATGTGCTGAAGCAATAAATATCTCCCATACATAAAAACTAATGTCAGCTAAAACGTTGTTTGTTGCATCACTGAAAATGATTGAGGTCATGTCCATGTGTTGACCTACAAAAATGCAGAGCTAAAACCTCATAATTACACAAGAAATTGGGGGAATATCTGCCAAAAACTCCCTGATTTTTAGAAAAAAGCCCTTTCACAATGCTGGCCACAGGCCTGACTGATGACGCTCACAAGCCTCAGGCAAAACCTCAACGATACACAGAAAGAAAAGACATCACACAGACGCATCTTGAAACACACAAAGGCACTTCTGTCCTCTGAACGACTGACAAAAGAACTTCTTGACTTGTGTTTCTGAGAGCCAGTGTTTTCTGAAGCTCATTAAGCCGCTCTCAAGTCAGCAGGAGATCCAGAAGGAGGGATTGGTTCGCTATCAGCGCTCAGACCATATGGAGGATGTCACTCCAACAGGATGTTCTTGGACAGCTAGTATATAAGAACCAAATGCTCCGGCTGAGCTGAATACTGCGTCATCATTGATAGTGGAGACTGAAGTTTAGGTCAGGATTATTTGCCCTCCTGTATATTTTCCCCAATTTCTGCTCAACGGAAAGAAGGTTTTAATTCGACACATTTCTAATCATAATAGTTTTAATAACTGATGTATTTTCTCTTTGTCATGATGACAGTAAATAATATTAGACTAGATATTCTTCAAGACACTAGTATTCAGCTTAAAGTGACATTTAAAGGCTTAACTAGGGTAATTAGGGTAAAGTTAGGGTAATTAGGCAAGTCATTGTATAACAGTGGTTTGTTCTGGAGACAATCCAAAACTAATATTGCTTAAAGGGGCTAATAATATTGACCTTAAAATGGCTTTAAAACAATTAAAAACTGCTTTTATTCTAGCTGAAATAAAACATATAAGACTTTCTTCAGAAGAAATAATACTATAGGAAATACTGTGAGAAATTCCTCACTCTATTAAACATAATTTGGGAAATATTTGAAAAAAATTCACAGAAAAGTGTAGAATTTTTCCTTTAGCTGTATATTAGCAATCAATTCTGGTCAATGCATCCCAGTTGATAAAATCAAATAGCATAAGAAACATACCAGAGCAGGTCTTTTGGTATTTTAAAGTGTCCTATATTTGCTTTGCAGTCTCCTTCAACAGGTTAAAAAGCATTCAAGGTAAGAAAACAGTGTATTTTTCATAGAATATGCTTTAATAATTATTATTATTACATATTTATTGCCACATCAGCAACTTATGGCTATTCCGTGGCCAAATGGATATACATTAAAATATTACATGATTACATTAATAATTACATGATAAAAACAAATTCGTATTATACTAAAAAAGTTACTTAGACAAATATATAAAATATAAATAGACAAAATTCACAAAACATTTATTCAAAGTTAAATATGATTTGAATATGCTTTTAATATTAGATTAATTTTGCAATCATTTTGACACGATTCCTTTGAATCAATTCAGGGATGAAAGGCTGCAAGCCCCTCCCCTTCCATAAGACAGCTCGGCTCTGATTGGTCAGCTGGCCAAGTCTTGTTTTCATTGGTTATTCGGTGGTCAGAAACAAAACGACCATTTCAGAGCATTCGTATATCATTTATTCATTCATTCATTTTCCTTCAGCTTAGTCCTTGATTAATCTGGGGTCGCCACATTGGAATGAACTGCAAACTTATCCAGCGTACGTTTTACACAACCCACAGCCCACAACCCATACACTATCACACACACACTCATACACTATGGACCATTTAGTTCATCAATTCCCCTATAGCGCATGTGTTTGGACTGTGGGGGAAACCGGAGCACCCGGAGGAAACCCACGCCAACACAGGGAGAACATGCAAACTCCACACAGAAACGCCAACTGACCCACCCGAGACTCAAACCAGCCACCTTCTTGCTGTGAGGCACAGTGCTAACCACTGAGCCACTGTGCCACCTTTCTTAGAAAATGCTTTAAATATAAAAACAATTGTGCAATTATTTTCAATTTGTTTCAATTAATTCAGGAATGAAAGTCTGTAAGCCCCTCCCCCTTCCATAAGCCAGCTGTGCTCTGATAGGTCAGCAAGTTTGTTTTCATTGGTTATTCCGTGTCAGAAACAAAATGGTAATTTATAGAGCGCTTGTATATCATGAAAAAAAATAACAATAACTTGTTAAAGAGATTCCAAACCGACTCTTCCAAGATTTAATATCAGTATTATTGATTAATACTTTAGCAGACTGTTTACCTTTAAGGATATCTACATTACGAACTGCACATAAGCTATTTATAGAAGAAGCCCCTCCCCGTTACATAAGCCAGCGCTGCTCTGATTGGTCAGTTGGCCAAGTTTGTTTTCATTGGTTATTCAGTATCATTTCTGAGCATTTATATATAGCAGTATATATTCGTGTATCACTCCATGTAAAAAATCTACACTTTTTCTTTTGTTTTAACTAAACTTGTTTTACTAATGAGATGAAAACGAATAGGCTATAGATATGTGAAGTAACGAATTGTTTCAGTGTACTGTGATGAAATGCTGGTTATATAATGTAAACAGTCATTATAACAGAGCGGAACGCAGCGCTAACTGTGTTATAACGTAAATGTAACGAAGAGAGCGTCGTGTAATAAATACTGAACTTATAATCAGTGAATATGAGGTGGTTTCACTTTCGAAATGCAGTATAAATCCATCCCATTTTGTCGTTTTTAATTTTTTTGAACACATTCAGGCGCTGCTTGTCAATTTGACAAGGCTTCTATGTTCATTCTTGCTGTCAATTGCGGAGGAAATTATCAATAAAAGGTTTCTGACAAATAGCTGTGACAGCTGCAGGCGCTGTGTGAAGCGTGTGCACGCGAGGGGGAGTCAGATTTCAATACAACACCGGCACTGCATGTTCCTCCATGTGGCGTCAGTGATGGGTCGTTCTTGAATGATTCGTTCATTTTGAACAAATCTTTTGTATGACTCATGGAGTGAACCATTCAGTTGCGCATGCGCACATTTGTGCAAGTGGAGCTCGCGTGCTACCTTGGAGTGGTCTGTTTCGCTCAGAATGCGCATGTGTGGCCTTGAACCATATCGATATGAACGATATTGGATCATCCCGCATCGTGTTGGGGAGTCATATCGATATATCCCAAGAACTCGATATACCGCCCTGCACTAAAAACAAGACAACATTCTTTGTTTGTCTAAGAATTTGTAGATTTTTGGTCTAGAAGTAAGTAAGAAGAGCATAGTTGCAGAGCTTAATACCACTCTTAATACTATACTGCTAAAAAAAAATAAATAAAGGCAATAAAAAATAAAATTACATTGTGTTGTTTAAGTGTTCTGAGCAGTTTATATAAATGATGGTTATTAAAAAAGGAAAAGTACAAGCATTTACTTCTAAACACACGCTGCTAATCTCTGACCACCTCCAGAACCTAAACATGTTTGACTGATGATGAGCACATTTCCACTGAAACCACATCAGTAGAGACACCTCCAGTAAATATTTACATCTCTCCCCAGTGTTTTCTATCTATGGGGGGGGCTTGACTGTAGATACACAATGCTAAAAGCAAGACCAAAGAGGAGACAGGATAATTGCAGACCCTCAAGATGAGGTAGATTCATTAAAGGAGAGAAAGTTTTTTTTATATTATATCATTCATTCATTCATTCATTTTCCTTCAGCGCTGAAAAAATATTCAAAGATGATTCCTTGGATTTACTCAATTTTTCTACATTAAGTGGTTGTAAAACAATTTATTTGGGCTGAATTTAAACAAACAAATTAAGTTGAACTTAGTCCCTTATATATCAGGGGTCGCCACAGCAGAATGAACCGCCAACTATTCCAGCATACGTATTAAGTATTAAGTATATGCAACCCAGTATTGAAAAACACCCATACACACTCATTCTCACACACACACACTCTTACACTACAGCCAACTTAGTTCATCAATTCACCTATAGTGCATGTGTTGGACTGTGGAGGAAACTGGAGCACCGGAGGAAACCCACGCCAACACGGGGAGAACATGCAAACTCCACAAAGAAACGCCAACTGACCCAGCCGGGACTCAAACGAGTGACCTTCTTGCTGTGAGGCCACAGTACTAACCACTGAGCCACCGTGCCGTTAATTGCAGTAAATATTTTTGGAAATCTTGGGGATCTGAATAAGAGTGATAACTTTTAGTTTAGAATTTTTACATTGTTTTGATGCTTATCTTTTAGTTTTGGAGACATGACATAATATTTAGATCAATCTGTACGATTTCAATTCATTTAAAGACATTTTAATCTTTAGAGGTAATCTGCTGTACACCATAGTATTGGTGCTGCTGTATACGCTAATTATTCTCTTAAAATATTTATGCAAATAAAGCAATAATTGGGTAACACTTCATTAGTTCATGTTATTTAATGCATTTAATAACATAAGCAAACAATGAACAATACATATTTACAGCATTTACTCATGCTTGTTAATGTTAACTAATAAAATAAAGTTGGTCATTGTTAGTCCATGTTAGGTCACAGTTCATATCCTAATGTTAACTAGCATGAATTTAGATTTGAATAATCATATTAACTATGATAATAAATGCTGTACAACCATTGTTCAAACATTGTTCATGTTAGTAATACATTAACTAACATTAACTAATGAAACCTTATTGTAATGTTTTGCTTTAATTTTAACTAATAAAATCCGATTTTAATGTTTTTACTTAAATTACAAAAAAGAAAGAAAGAAAAAAGAAAAAAAGAAAGAAAACTTGAACTTTGAAATGTTACTCACATTTAGTTTATGTAAGTAAATAGCCTACATTAACTTACATTAACTAATGAAATCTCATTGTAATATATTGCATAAATTTTAACTAAATAAACCTCATGTTTTGCATAAATGTTAACTAATGAAACCTTCTTGTAATGTTGTTAAATACTTTAAAAAGAAGAAAAAAGAAAGACTTTAACCTTGAAAAAGCTACTCACGTTCAGTTTATGTTAATATAAATACATTAACTAATAAAATCTTATCGTAATGTTTTGCATATATTTTAACTAATAAACCTTATAATCTTTTGCATAAATGTTAATTAATGAAACTTTATTGTAATGTTTTGCTTAAGTACCAAAGAAGAATAAAGAAAGAAAAACTTGAACTTTGTAAAGTTGTTCACTTATATTAGTAAATACATTAACTAATGAAACCTTATTTTAATGTTTTGCATATATTTTAACTAAATAAACTTTATTATCTTTTGCATAAATGTTAATTAATGAAACTTTATTGTAATGTTTTGCTTGTGTTGTATTGTAATGTTTTGCTGTTTGCTTTTGTACCAAAGAAAGAAAAACTTGAACTTTGTAAAGTTGTCACTTTATGTTAGTAAATACATTAACTATTAAACCTTATTGTAATGTTTTGCATATATATAACTAAATAAACCTTATGTATGTTTTGCATGAATGTCGACTAATTAAATGTGTAATGTTTTGCCTTAAATACCAAAAAAGAAAGAAATACTTAAACTTTGAAAGCTACTCACGTTTAGTTTGTTAGTAAATAAATCAACTTACATGAAGCAATTGAAACTTTAATGTAATGTTTTGCTTGAATTCCAAGAAAGAAAGACTTGAACATTGAAAAGTTACTTACGTAAACTTTATCGAATTTCCCTTTGAAGAAGTGCAGCGTTTGCTCCAGTTCGAGCTCGTGTACCGAATCCGGTCCCGAATCCAGAATCTGGTCTCCGAATTGAGTCCCATAATCAAAGAGCTGCTCGCGGGTCAAACACTGGACCGAGACCAGCAGAGCCAGCCCAAACACTGCACACAAAAACTATCATTTTTATACTGTAAAACTCCCACACACACGGGCTGCTACAGTCTCCCGTCAGCGGATGAGGAGCCCCGGTCTGCAGTGACGGGGATGGGGAGGATGAGGTGAGAGAACCGGAGCTCTAGAAGGCGGAGTTCATTTACATCACTGAAAGACAAAGGCTGGGGTGGGGTGCTTTTAAATACCATACTAAAATCTCTCAATTCTTCATTTACTGTGTCTTAGTACATTCAAAAGTATGTCAGAGTAGCCCATAATGACGTTACGTAAATAGCTTAACGTGTAGGCTGATTTTTCCGGCTTTGGTCAATAAATGTCTATATATTTAAAACAAACTTATTTCACGCTGACATTATGGAGTATGTCTGTAAATATTTTGAGGAATATAACGGATTTGGGTTTTTTTTTGTAACAGACCTGTGACGTAAAACGTGCCAAAATTTACGTTTAAGAGACGCGTTGTGAATATTGAGTTTCTTAAATAGTTTAGTTATGGAATTACAGTCTAAACTACGTGTTTTAGGATTTACTTTACTGTTAAACTATATTTTACCACTGAATAAATATATAAACGCAACGTACTGCAAATTTCAGTATCGTCTATCAACAAACTCAACAAGTCGATGTTGAGGAACGTTTTGACACACACAAAAGCTTACCTTTGTTCAACCGTATGCTGGACATTGTTCGAACATCTTAACATGTTAAATCCGTTATTTGTAAACATTTATTCTACACATAAGCAACATTCACGATATCAGATAAAGCTCAACTGTTAAAAGTGCGCGCGTTTTCATCTGACGCTACAATATGGCGCCCAACATTATCAAGAGCATGTTACCCGACGCAAGCTTATCGTCACACTGTTTATCATTCATCATTTTTATTATGAATTTAGATTTTAAAACTACATAAAAGTAAACTTAAACGTTTATTGGCCTATAAATGTACTCAGTGCTCCTGATGTTGTGTGATTTTCAGCTCCAATATTTAACGTAATCTCACTGAACATTAGTGACTTGTTACTAAACGTTATAAATAAACTTAAGTTTCCTGTCTACTCAAAAAAATACTGTGTTTAAGAGTATTATACTGAGGTATTACAACTTAATAAATGCTTCAGCATGCATTGGTGAACTGAATACTAAATACTACAGTTTTACTACAGTAGCATGAACTGTGGTGTATTGTAGTATATACCCTATATAGTTTTAAATCTACAATATGGGTAATTTGTTTAGTTGTTACCATATAATCACCACAAGGACGGGACGTGAGCGTTTCATACGGCGCTTCAGACGTCTGCTGATCCTCATAATGGGATGTCCACAGTTCAGGAGCAGGATGTCCACCACTGGGAGATGCTTGTGGTGTGTTGTAATGGAAACGGACGGTTCAGGAGCAGGTGTGTCAATCACCGTGACCTCCGTGACCTCTGTGACCTCTTTCACCTGACCGGGTTTGATGTCGGTGAATCCCGGAGACATGCCGATCTCGTAAACCCAAATGCCAGGCTGACCCGAGTTGGTCTCCCTTTAAAGAGTTAAAGAGAGTTGCAGCTCATTAATATGCAAAAGATTAGTTCACTTAGAGACAGTAGCTGTGTCCCAATATTTCTACTTATGCCATGTCTTAATATGTCTATACCATCACCTAAAATATTTTATAAACTAAACAGCGTCCCATTCATTCCTTTTCCTTCAGCTTAGTCCCTTATTTATCAGAGGTCTCCCTGTGTTCGCGTGGGTTTCCTCCGGGTGCTCCGGTTTCCCCCACAAGTTCAAAGACATGGACTACAGGTGAATTGGGTAGGCTAAAATGTCCGTAGTGTATGTGTGTGAATGAGTGTTTGGATGTTTCCCAGTGATGGGTTGCAGCTGGAAAAACATCTGCTGCGTAAAACATATGCTGGATAAGTTGGCGGTTCATTCCACTATGGCGACCCCAGATTAATAAAGGGACTAAGCCGAAAAGAAAATGAATGAATGAATGAATAATCACGCTAATGATAATTTATTCATGTATTGTGCAACCCTATTGAGCACAACAAAAGTGCACTATATGGAGAAAAATCCTGCATGTTTTCCTCAAAACCCTTCATTTTGGACTGAGGAAAGAAATCAACATCTTGAATAAATTATAATTTCCATAATAAATATATACAATCATCAGCCACTTTATTAGGTACACCTGTCCAACTGCTCATTAACACAAATGTCTCATCAGCCAATCACATGGCAGCAGCTCACTGCATGTAGACTCGGTCAAGACGATCAGCTGCAGTTCAAAGCAAGCATCAGAATGGGGAAGAAAGGGGATTTAAGTGACTCTCATGATTGTTAGAACAGGAAACTGAGGCTACAATTCACACAGGCTCACCAAAACTGGACAATAGAAGATTGGAGAAACGTTGCCTGGTCTGATGAGTCTCCATTTCTGCTGACACATTCAGATGCTCGGCTCAGAATTTGGCCTCAACAACATGAAAGCGAGGATCCATCCTGCCTTGTATCAGCGGTTCAGGCTGCTGGTGGTGGTGTAATGGTGTGGGGGAGATTTTCTTTGGGTCCATTAGTACCAATTGAGCATGGTGTCAACACCACAGCCTACCTGAGTATTGTTGCTGACCATGTCCATCCCTTTATGAGCACAGTGTCTCCATCTTCTGATGGCTACTTCCAGCAGGATAACGCACCATGTCATAAAGCGCCAATCATCTCAGATTGGTTTGATGAACATGACAAAGAGTTCACTGTACTCAAATGGCCTCCACAGTCACCAGATATCAATGCAATAGAGCACCTTTGGGATGTGGTGGAACGGGAGATTGGCATCATGGATGAGCAGCCGACAAATCTGCAGCAACTGCGTGATGCTATCATGTCAATATGGAGCAAAATCTCTGAGGAATATTTCCAGTAGCTTGTTGAATCTCTGACATGAAGGATTAAGGCAGTTCTGAAGGCAAAAGGGGGGTCCAACCCGGTACTAGTGAGGTGTACCTAATAAAGTGGCCGGTGAGTGTATATAAAACATTAGCTGTGCACTTACAGAGCGAGAGCGTCGACGGCCTCCTCGTTGTCTTCTGTGATGCGATAGTAATTTCCTTGTGTTTTTGACCACACAAACCATCCGGTGACCAAACCTTCATTAAAGCCGACCAGAACAGGCTGATCTTCATCTGCTATGAGTGTGGAGCCGAACTGCATCCCCTCCTCTGGATACAGCAGGATAGCGTAAGACTTTAACTCCATGTTGGCTATAACCAGCTGAAAAGTATTTCTTTGCTGTTGAGAGAAAATCAAATGCTGCATTATGCATACTGCTTGCAAAATCTTACCAAATTGCATCTCGTTATCAATTGCAAAACTAACACTGCACACTGTTAATATTAGAAGACAGAAAGCTTGTACATTATTGCATATTGCAAGTTGAATTATTGCATGTCGCCTCAAACAAGTAGCACGTTTTGTGTATTGTAATAAAAATGTTGCATATCATCACATATTGCAGGAAGCACAGCACATACTGCATTTCACAAGACAAAAATATAGCATACTTTTGTAAATCACAAGGAAAAACACTGCATGCTGTAAGAATAACAAGGCATATTATTGCATATTGCAAATGAGAATACACACTATTACATATTAAATACCAAAGCATTGTGGAACATTGCAAGTAGAGCTGCATGATATTAGAAAAATCTAACATTGCGATATTGTTTTATTTTGCGATATATATAGTACAATATGAATATAATTGTCTTAAATCTCTATTTGGAAACGACTTATAATGTTGCAATGAGAGTGCATCTTTATAAAATCTAATAAACAATCTATAAACTATTTGGGCTCCTCCAACACGTTTTTGTTGTGGTCGGTGCTATTTGCAGTGCATTTCTATATTTGCATGTGTTTTGAGTATTTTCATGCATAACTATCTAGAAATAAAATCAAGAAAAAGATGCAATTGAAATAATCGTTTTATCGTTTCCCGAGTTTAACAGTATTCAAGTAGAGGAACTAAATGATAAAAATAAAAATAATTCAGTAAAACTAATCGTAGTTAAGGTCACAAATGGTACAATTTATTATACCCGAATGCTTTTAAAGTCATTATCCAATCACAGGCATCAAAAACACATGCAAATGATCAATTATAATACAAACTCAACATCATGCATACCCTGAGATCTGACTACTGTGAATGATCAAATGATATCAATGCTGAAACCATATATTGTGCACCCCTAATTGCAAGAAATAAATGTTGTATATCAGAAGAAATATGTTTTATTTTATTGCATATAAAAACGGCATATTACAAAAACCATGTAGCATATACTTGCATAACTTTAAGAACAATTTAAGAACAAATTGCACATCTTTATTTATATTGCAAGAAAATTCTTGCATATAATTTTATAATGCTAAATGTTACTGCAATTAGCAAGAAAAATGTGTGGCATATTTTTGTATATTGCAGGAAAACACTGAATATTGTTGTATATTACAAAAACTAAATGCATACAGTCTAACAAATCTTAGCACATTATTGTATTTTGCCAGACAAATGTTGCATATTATAAGAAATGCTGCATATATTTGTATACAGTAAGAAATATTGCTGTTGCAATTGCATTGCAAAATGTTTACCTGCTTATGTAAATGCTTACTTCACTGCAAGACAAACCTTAGCACATTATTGCATATAAAAAATGCATAATATAGCATATTGTAAGACAAAAATGTTGCATATTATTGCATATTATAACATAAAAATGTTGTTACGTTGCCAAAACAGTTGCTTACTGCAAAAAAAAACACTAATTATAAAAAGAAAAGCATTATTTTGTATAAGAAGAAAAAAATGCAGCATATTTTATATACTGTAAAAAATAACATTATAGCATTTGCAAGAAAATAAATATAGCATCTTTTATAATCACAAAAAAAGATGTTGCATATTGTAAGAATAAACAATGCAAAATTAAGTGAGTGTTATCTGAAAACAGGCCAAATAATCTTCCAATGGGGTGACCAAAACAGTTGAATCTGTCATCTGCACATCAATAACTGTCTGGTTTAGCTCAGCTACTAAATACGACCTCCAAAGACTACGTCGAATAGTTCGGACTGCTGAGCGAATCACTGGTACAACCCTTCCTACTCCCCAAGAACTGTACTTATCCAGAGCGAGCAGAAGGGCTGCCAAAATCACTCTGGACCCCTCACACCCAGCACACTGCCTCTTTGAACTGTTACCTTCTGGTCGACGCTTCAGAGCACTGCGCACCAGAACAGCCCGACACAGAAACAGTTTCTTCCCTCAGGCAATCCATCTCATGAACACTTGATGATAATAATTGTGGAACCAACATCACTACTGCTATACACTTTTATACACATATACACTTATTTAACACACTTTACATGCCAATTTGCACATAACAGCTGCACATATAACGTTGTATATAGTAATAAACACGTACATACACTTGTCAATCTGTATATTTGCATTCACTACTTACTTGTATCTTTTAAAATATATTTATTATCTGTTTTTGTCCTGTCTCTGTAATCCTGTTGCACTGCTGAAGCTCTGTCACCAAAACAAATTCATCATGTGTGTGAACATACCTGGCAATAAAGCTCTTTCTGATTCTGATTCTGATTTCATGTCAAAAGGAAAACAAGATTATTTGCTTCCCCCAATTGGCAAATTATTTAGCTGTTTTATAAGATAAACTCACTTAATATAGCAATTATTTCTTAAAACAAGACAATATGTTTTGCCTGTCTAAAACATGCTTCTTGATTTAAGAGTTTTGAGAAATTTGGACTAGAAACAAAGTGTGCAAGTGTGACTCAAAAGGCATTGCATATACCGTGAACTCTAGCTCATCTCCTCTTCCTCGTTCAGTTTGCGGCGTCACATTCTCCCAGGTTGCGATGATGACGTGAGTGGGCTCAATCTCATCTTCTGAAGGAACGCTTGTCTGATGTGTTCTGTAGGCTTTCTGGAGCACATCAGGGGGCTTTTATCCTGCCGGAAGAAGACTTTACCGTCACCGTCGCCTGTGTCCAGATCTCCTAGAAATGCTGCGATCATGCCAAACTTAGCCGGCATCTTCCCCAGGTAGTCAGACTCAGCGCTGGGTTCAGCCACAGATATGAAGCCATTGGTGCTGACCTGCAGAGAATGAAGAAAACAACATAAAGCGTAATTAAACACAGATCTAAAGCATCTGGATCTGTTTGAACACTTGTTTAACTCAATAAAAACCGCTGTGAAGTAAACCACACCATGAGTGCTATAAAGAGACCCACTCCATGATCTCCACAAACTAATCTTGTGCTTTTCAACCTAATGTTTTACATGAGGGGGCTCTATTTTGACGATCCATGCGCAAAGTCCAAAACGCAGGGCGCAAATGCATTAAGGCCGTGTCAGAATTCACTTTATTTTAAGGACTGAAAAATCCACTTTGCGGCGTGGCACATGTCTAACCAGGGTTGAGCTTATTCTCTTAATGAGTTATAGGTGTGTTTTGAGATAAACCAATCAGAGTCTCATCTCCTCTTTAAGAGTCAGTTGTGCCAGCGCTATAGCGCATTTGCTATTTACATGGCGGACTTTGTAAGTGTAAAAACTGAACACCTTCACTAGAGAGAAAACAGTTAAACAGAGCAATCTGCAGCGCGAGAATGAGAGATGAGCCTCCTCTTCGCTTTCACTCTCGTGGATAGGGAAACGTGTTGTACGCACACAGACATCCATTAGCCTGTACATATTAATTCATTTGTTAAGTGCAAAGATTTGCTTTCAAAACTATTTCTAAATTCAGTTCTAATCTCCAGCAAAGGAATAAATGAATAGTAATAATGAAGTGTGGTCAAAACACTGAGTTATATCCAAACACACATGATGTGCCCCATATGGTCTATAACCTGACAGGTGGGCAAATCTAAGCTTGTTTTAAATAAAACAAATATAATATGCATGTAATAAATAATACTGCTAATAATAATAACATCATACAAAAGCAAATTGTTTTGAATAAACTGAAAAAGCCCCCCCCCACCTGGTCTATCGAACCGTCTATTTAAGTTCCTCAAAATAGTAACGCACCAGCAATGCGCCTCAACACACCTCCTTTTTTAGATCAAGAACGCCTATAGGTTGCACATATGAGCGCAAGATGCATTTGCTATTTAAACAGCGTGGAGCACACGTCAAAATGACTCTTCACCGAGCTAAACACCTAGCAAACAGACAATAGCCATCGCGCCTTGCCCAGGTGAAAGATAGGGCCCGAGAAGTGAGAAAATCTAGAGAGTAGAGTACAGAGCTAATACCTAACCACATATGCAATGTGCCGCATGTGATGAAAAACAATAAAAATGCAATAAAAACATTGCACATCCTCGCAGCTTGCATAAAAAAAACTGCATATACTTGCATTGTGCATATTGCAGTAAAAGTTCTACATCTTTGTATATTCTTGCATATGCAGAGATATGGATATTCTCACGATTTGCAATAAAAACGTGTATTCTTGCAAAAACTGCAGTGGAAAAATTCTTGGCCATTGACATGACATTTCTTCCATAGCAGGGTTTCTGCAGGTTTCACCAACTCAAATTTAAGAGACCTTCATAAGACCATTATGAATTAAATTTCACACATGAACAGAGCAAATCGCTATGGATTTTTTCTAATGGCCAGTGGAAAATTATTTTACTTGCCCCTTTTAAAATTCAAATTTAGTTATTTCTTAGCCACATATTTTAAATTACGCATAAAAACAAGCAACTCATGATATATGCATCCTCACCAAGTAGTTATAAATATAAGGAGAACCTATTAACAATTGTTATTATAAGGAAGATAAATAAACCATATTGGTAAAAAGAGGGCGGTGGCGCAGTGGGTAGCACGATCGCCGCACAACAAGGTCGCTAGTTCGAGCCTTGGCTGGGTCAGTTGGCGTTTCTGTGTGGAGTTTGCAGGTTCTTCCCATGTTGGTGTGGGTTTTCCTCCGGGTGCTCCCAAAGTCCAAAGACATGTGCTATAGGGGAATTGGTATGCTAAAATTGACTGTAGTATGTGTGTGAATAAGTGTGTATGGATGTTTTCCAGTGATAGGTTGCGGATGGAAGGGCATCCGTTGTGTAAAAACATATGCTGGATAAGTTGGCAGTTCATTCTGCTGTGGTGACCCCTGATTAATAAACAGACTAAGCTGAAAATGAATGAATGAATGGTAAATAGAGTTAATCAATACATTGGGTAGCTTTACATGAACAAAAGAAAACGAAGACCTGTTTAAAATGAGTCCTAACAAACAATATTTCAGTGAATTTAAGAATTTTAATGGTTAAATATTGTGTTTGACATTTTAACTTAAGACCCCGCAGACACCCTGCATAACTACATTAAAATTGTTGCTTATTCTTATACTTTTTTTTTTACTTCTTGCTTATTCTGGCAATACAAAACACTTGATTTCTTTTTAATCAATACAATAGAGCATTCTTGAAAATACTCTTCAAATACTCTTAAATCTTTTATTAAAAAAATATTTTCATGCATATTGCAAACAAAACTAGCACACAAAAACGACATATATTTTATTAAAAATGTAGATTAATCAGTTACATGCATCTTATAGTAAAAATGGTACAGCATATTGTTGCATCTTGCACTAAAAGTGTTGCATAATCTTGTATAATGCAATAAAAACAGCACAGTCTTAAATATTAGAAGTAAAACTTTTAGATATTCTTGTATTTTGGAGAAAAAAAAACATTATTGCACGCATCTTGTAATAAAAAGATTGCATAACAAAAGCAGCATATCTCTTTATACTTCAAAAAAACATTTTAATTAAAATGTTGATTATTCTTGCAAACTGCAATGAAAAGTGTAGCATATTGTATATTTTAAATGCATTGCAAACATAATCACGTCTTGAAAACGATAGATTTCATGCATATTGCCAAGAAGACATACTTCTAAACAATTACGAAGTGTGAGAATGAACAGCAATGCAGCGATAAATACTCATTTAAAAATCACTCTCTGCTCCTGCGCAGAAAATGACAAAAAAAACTGCACTACTAGATGTTTTTTTCTTGTAGAAACAGACACAACATCTCACCTGACGCCTCATAAAAGCAGCAGAGATGCTGTTCTGTGATCTTTCTTTACTAATGGAGATGTTCACTGAGTGCCAACACAGTTTAAAGAGTGTGTGTTTGTGTGCATAAAAGCTTTTTCTTTAACGAGGTTCTGGCAACCGCTTAAAGTAAAAACTGCAGGGAAGCCAAAAATGTGTAAGAAAGTCTCCTTGAAGCAAGCAATGCAAACACTAACAGGACAGGAAAAAAACAAAGCACAGCAGCTCCTTTACAAAAGCCAGACCAGGATCTTCAACCTCAAAAGAATGACATTTTTACAACCAAAGTGACAAACTCCAACAGAGCATCTGCTGGCTGTTATCATCAGGAAATCAAATGCATTCTCCTTGACCTTGCAATCTTTGTAGTAATAAAAGGCTTTAATGTTGGCGATGTGCTTCAAAGCTGTTCAAACGCACAGAGTACAAAGAGAATCTCCTGTGAACCCCTGATAACTGTGCATGAGTGCTTTGAGCAGAATGAATGGATTGATGGAGGACGAGAAAAGAGGCTTTGACAGCTGAAACAAACGTTTTAAAAAGGATTAGCACACTTTTCTTGGGTCATTTGCTGCGCTCTATTGGAAGACGTCTCCTGTTTCTAGTCTAAATAATTCACTCGTCCAAATTACGCAACAGTTTCCTCTTAAGTTCCGCTAGTAGTAAGATCTTCTGGTTCATGTTACTGTTTCTACAAGCTTATAGTGATGGTTAAGTGAGTCAAAATAAAATCAACTAGAGGAATAAATCTGATCAATATGAGGTAAATCAAATGTAAAGCATTCAAATTAAAATGTCCTGATCATTTCTTGTGTTGGTGAATGTAACAGTGCGTGAATTTTATGATCAATAGATGTGAGTAAAGACCAGTTTTTACTTTGCAGCTGCTTCACACAGCATGCATGGCCTCAGGGGAGGACAGGAGATATCAAAGCCACCTGGAGGAGCTCAGACACGCTGTGAAACAACACAACCTCGACCTGAGCACCAGGACCACGGGAAACAAAGATCAAGAGAAATATATTGCAGAAACAAACAGACCGGGCCTTATTGCATTCGTCAAATTCCTGTGAGGAGGATCGACACGATCAAACCTTGATGAAAAACACACACAGCTCCTACTTTATTTATCATGCCTTTATTCAAACATATCTTTTAGTATAAATAAACTAATGTGTCTTTTTAAGCTGCTGATCTCTTAATCTTCAAATTCTTAAAAACATAATAACTTTGAAGTAGTTAAAATATTTCAGCTGGACTAAAAAGGCTCACAAATGTAAACATAATAATAACTTTGATGTAGAAATAATTCTGGACTAAAAAGGCACAGATTTACTCCATTATCTATCAGTGAGTATCCAAACTGATCATCAGGCTTAGAGAAAAGCTTTTTCCAGAAACCTTTATTTTCTCTGTTCCTCAGCGGTGAAATGCCTCCAAATATCTTAAATCTTGTGAGGAACATTATTATCTCTTAGACCATCATTGTGTAACCTTAAATATTTTAAAACTGCCTTGGGCGCATATAATATAATTTTACAGACATAGTATTGGACATACAGAGTGACCATGGTTGTTTACATAATTTTAATCGTCTGAAACACCTTTATAAAGATCTCCACTGTTTTACATTACAACATATCAGAATTGCCTTATCTTTTGGCCATATAATATCATCATCTGCATCAATTGGCATATTTTATATTCAATATATGCAAATCATACATTCATGTTCATCCATACAAGTTCATGTTTGGATTTCACAGATATAACAATACATGTCATATATAGATACAACATATAGTCTATTAAATATATAATTTCAACCATTAGAATTACAAATATGTACATATATGTTTAAATATATTAAATATATTGTCAATATATGCTCATAAATCAGATTTCCATATGCATTCCTCCATACTTGTGCAATATTACACTAAGTGAGCCATAATAGATCAAATACTCAACTTTGTCACATGTCTAAATGTTCCATTAACAAAAAACAGATATTTCTCACACTTCTGCATCAGGATTTACATCTCCACAACCCACAGCATTCCCTCCAGCACGACTCGCCAATTCAAAAAAACACTTCCCATATGTTTCACCTGTTGGACTCAAAACTCCAATCTCAAACAATCCCAAGATAAACTCAGAGTTCAGGCCTAATCCTGAACCCTAAATGAAGTTCCAGTGGGAATCAGACCTCCTCCTATACCTTTTCATTGTGTTCAGAGCAGGTAACGTGGCAACCTTTGTTAAAGATGGCCCATTGGGAATGCTAATGCTGTTAGAAATGAATGGACCACAGCAGGACAGGAGGAAGTGCTTATTTTAAGTCACCTACAGACACACCTACAGACGGGCTCTGACATATTCTGGATTTTTTTCCACCCCCACTGACATAAAACAAGAATTTGGTCATTTTTGTCTTATACATGACCATCTTTGTACCAATTGGACTCTATGGCATTACAAATTGGGAAAATAAGTGTTCGATGAAGATGAGCTTCATGAAAATATCTTATCTGTATTTTGCAATGTAGACGTCTTTAAATGTAAACAATATGCAAAGATGTTAATCAATAAAGTGCATGATAAATAAAGTTATTATTGTCTCTCAAAAAAAAAGAGTCAACTCTGAATCGCTTTAACAAGTGGTTATATTTTCGGATATTTTGCCTGCTATTAATCTACATTAACATGATTAAAATAACCCCCCCTGCCCCATAACAAACAAATAATCTGAAATGGGCTTTTCTTTTCTGACACAGAAAGACCAATCAAATTAAACTTGGCCAGCTGACCAAACAGAACAGAGTTGGTTTATTAAAGGGAGGCAACACAGGGCTCATTGTGGATATGTACCCCTGTCTACAATTTCAGAAGAGTGGGAATTCTGTAGGCCAGATATACGTATGCTGCAATTCATCTTTAAATAACGATATGGGTCAGTATGACGCCGCCGATGGCTTCTGTTCCTTTAAGCACTACTAGCATGATCGTTTACCTCCGTATGGTTTTTCCTGGTGTTACCAGTTTGCCCAGTGGCGTTGGGACGTGGGTCTGAGTTGACTGCGAGTCCAGCAAAAAAACAGTTCCAGAAAACCAGGTAAAACAAAAGCAAAAAATAAATAAATATACAACAAGCTGAAATGTGGTTAAACCACGCATCCGTGATGGCTTTCTTTTTCTAGATTGCTTTTGAAGACACTATCGTAGGGTTTAGGGAAGGGGGTGGGTATGTTGGTTAGTCAGTCAGTCAACAGGAAGCTGGCCTGGTTGGTTGAAGTGTTTATTGCGCCCTCTGGTGGATTTATGCAAGAAGAGGTCGATTTGAATCAAAAAGCTGGTGCATTTGCAAAACAAAAACCCTGCAGCAGACAGACCTCTGATTACGTATTTTACTGTCCCCAGAAAAGTAGACCTGGGTACGTATCCGCAATGAGCCTGGGTTGTAGGGAGAGGTTTAAAAAATTGCAACACCTGATTTTCCAAAATTATCCTATTTGTAGTTTGTAGCGTAGCTGTCCTTCAGTGTTAAATTCTGCAATGATGTTAATTTTAAAAAGTGCATGAAGAATAAATATATTGTCTTTTTAAAAGAAAGATTCGACTCTGATTCCTCGATCCTTGTGTCAAAATCATTCCTAACTGATTGTAATGTTAAGTGAAGTTTTCTGAGCTTAGATGCATTTAAACCTGTTACAGTGGACTCCACCACAATATTACGACATTCAGGATTGATTAGCAGATCACATTATTTATAATAAGTCCAAAATTAACCTATCAAAATGTGCAATCTGCCTGAGATGTGATCAATGAGTGTAGGTCATCTTTCACTGCTCTAATGTTATTAAATAGAGAAAAATATTTGATATTTACATTTACATTTAGTCATTTAGCAGACGCTTTTATCCAAAGCAACTTACAAATGAGGACAAGGAAGCAATTTACACAACTATAAGAGCAGCAGTGAACAAGTGCTATAGACAAGTTTCAGGTGTGTAAAGTCTAAGAAGCAAAGCATTAGTAATGTAAGGTTTTTTTGAGAGAGAGTACAGTTAGTGGTATAGCCAGAGAGGCAGTTGCATATTAGGAAGGAAAGTGGAGACTAAACAGTTGAGTTTTTAGTCGTTTCTTGAGACAGCAAGTGACTCTGCTGTTCTGATGTAGTTAGGGAGTTCATTCCACCAACTGGGCAGATTGAATGTGAGAGTATTCGGGAAAGTGATTTCTTCCCTCTTTGGGATGGAACAACGAGGCGACGTTCATTCACAGAACGCAAGTTTCTGGAGGTCACATATATCTGCAGAAGTGACAGCAGATACGAAGGAGCAAAGCCAGAGGTCACTTTGTAAGCAAACATCAGAGCTTTGAATTTGATGCGAGCAGCAACTGGCAGCCAGTGCAAACGGGTGAGTAGCGGAGTGACATGTGCTCTTTTGGGTTCATCAAAGACCACTCGTGCTGCTGCGTTCTGAGCAGCTGAAGAGGTTTTGATAGAATTAGCTGGTAGCCCGGCTATAGAGAGTTGCAATAATCCAGTTTGGAGAGAACAAGAGCTTGAACAATAAGTTGAGCTGCATGTTCAGATATGAAGGGTCGGACCTTTCTGATGTTATAGAGTATAATAATAATATTTAAGGAGTTTTTTATCGTATTCTGAAATTTTATACCTATTCTCAAAGCACCAAAATCAGCACATATTAATCTATAAGTTTATTCTAATGCTTAAAATATAAGTAGACTATTGCTGTTAGACATAAATTTTCAAGGAAAAATCAAACTTTTTAAAAAAATTATTAGGAACTTTTCTCTGACCGCATTTCTTTTTAAAGTTGCCAGCATTTTTGATGATTTCCCCTAAAGTTGACAGCCCTCATAATATTTTCGGATAAGAATATTTGACCATATTATATTTAAAATAAAGTCCCAACCCTCGCTTTCAAACAAAAAAAGTTTTTATTCTATCTATCATCTATCTGTTTATGCTCTATACCCACTTACATGTGCTGAAGCAATAAATATCTCCATACATAAAACGAATGTCAGCTAAAACGTTGTTTGTTGCATCACTGAAAATGATTGAGGTCATGTCAATGTGTTGACCTACAAAAATGCAGAGCTAAAACCTCATAATTACACAAGAATTGGGGAATATCTGCCAAAAACTCCCTGATTTTTAGAAAAAAAGCCCTTTCACATGCTGGCCACAGGCCTGACTGATGACGCTCACAAGCCTCAGGCAAAACCTCAACGATACACAGAAAGAAAAGACATCACACAGACGCATCTTGAAACACACAAAGGCACTTCTGTCCTCTGAACGACTGACAAAAGAACTTCTTGACTTGTGTTTCTGAGAGCCAGTGTTTTCTGAGCTCATTAAGCCGCTCTCAAGTCAGCAGGAGATCCAGAAGGAGGGATTGGTTCGCTATCGCGCTCAGACCATATGAGGAATGTCACTCCAACAGGATGTTCTTGGACAGCTAGTATATAAGAACCAAATGCTCCGGCTGAGCTGAATACTGCGTCATCATTGATAGTGGAGACTGAAGTTTAGGTCAGGATTATTTGCCCTCCTGTATATTTTCCCAATTTCTGCTCAACGGAAAGAAGGTTTTAATTCGACACATTTCTAATCATAATAGTTTTAATAACTGATGTATTTTCTCTTTGTCATGATGACAGTAAATATATTAGACTAGATATTCTTCAAGACACTAGTATTCAGCTTAAAGTGACATTTAAAGGCTTAACTAGGGTAATTAGGGTAAAGTTAGGGTAATTAGGCAAGTCCATTGTATAACAGTGGTTTGTTCTGGAGACAATCCAAAACTAATATTGCTTAAAGGGGCTAATAATATTGACCTTAAAATGGCTTTAAAACAATTAAAAACTGCTTTTATTCTAGCTGAAATAAAACATATAAGACTTTCTTCAGAAGAAATAATACTATAGGAAATACTGTGAGAAATTCCTCACTCTATTAAACATAATTTGGGAAATATTTGAAAAAAAATTCACAGAAAAGTGTAGAATTTTCCTTTAGCTGTATATTAGCAATCAATTCTGGTCAATGCATCCCAGTTGATAAAATCAAATAGCATAAGAAACATACCAGAGCAGGTCTTTTGGTATTTAAAGTGTCCTATATTTGCTTTGCAGTCTCCCTTCAACAGGTTAAAAAGCATTCAAGGTAAGAAAACAGTGTATTTTCATAGAATATGCTTTTAATAATTATTATTATTACATATTTATTGCCACATCAGCAACTTATGGCTATTCCGTGGCCAAATGGATATACATTAAAATATTACATGATTACATTAATAATTACATGATAAAAACAAATTCGTATTATACTAAAAAAGTTACTTAGACAATATATAAAATATAAATAGACAAAATTCACAAAACATTTATTCAAAGTTAAATATGATTTGAATATGCTTTTAATATTAGATTAATTTTGCAATCATTTTGACACGATTCCTTTGAATCAATTCAGGGATGAAAGGCTGCAAGCCCCTCCCCTTCCATAAGACAGCTCGGCTCTGATTGGTCAGCTGGCCAAGTCTTGTTTTCATTGGTTATTCGGTGGTCAGAAACAAAACGACCATTTCAGAGCATTCGTATATCATTTATTCATTCATTCATTTTCCTTCAGCTTAGTCCTTGATTAATCTGGGGTCGCCACATTGGAATGAACTGCAAACTTATCCAGCGTACGTTTTACACAACCCACAGCCCACAACCCATACACTATCACACACACACTCATACACTATGGACCATTTAGTTCATCAATTCCCCTATAGCGCATGTGTTTGGACTGTGGGGGAAACCGGAGCACCCGGAGGAAACCCACGCCAACACAGGGAGAACATGCAAACTCCACACAGAAACGCCAACTGACCCACCCGAGACTCAAACCAGCCACCTTCTTGCTGTGAGGCCACAGTGCTAACCACTGAGCCACTGTGCCACCTTTCTTAGAAAATGCTTTAAATATAAAAACAATTGTGCAATTATTTTCAATTTGTTTCAATTAATTCAGGAATGAAAGTCTGTAAGCCCCTCCCCCTTCCATAAGCCAGCTGTGCTCTGATAGGTCAGCAAGTTTGTTTTCATTGGTTATTCCGTGTCAGAAACAAAATGGTAATTTATAGAGCGCTTGTATATCATGAAAAAAAATAACAATAACTTGTTAAAGAGATTCCAAACCGACTCTTCCAAGATTTAATATCAGTATTATTGATTAATACTTTAGCAGACTGTTTACCTTTAAGGATATCTACATTACGAACTGCACATAAGCTATTTATAGAAGAAGCCCCTCCCCGTTACATAGCCAGCGCTGCTCTGATTGGTCAGTTGGCCAAGTTTGTTTTCATTGGTTATTCAGTATCATTTCTGAGCATTTATATATAGCAGTATATATTCGTGTATCACTCCATGTAAAAAATCTACACTTTTTCTTTTGTTTTAACTAAACTTGTTTTACTAATGAGATGAAAACGAATAGGCTATAGATATGTGAAGTAACGAATTGTTTCAGTGTACTGTGATGAAATGCTGGTTATATAATGTAAACAGTCATTATAACAGAGCGGAACGCAGCGCTAACTGTGTTATAACGTAAATGTAACGAAGAGAGCGTCGTGTAATAAATACTGAACTTATAATCAGTGAATATGAGGTGGGTTTCACTTTCGAAATGCAGTATAAATCCATCCCATTTTGTCGTTTTTAATTTTTTGAACACATTCAGGCGCTGCTTGTCAATTTGACAAGGCTTCTATGTTCATTCTTGCTGTCAATTGCGGAGGAAATTATCAATAAAAAGGTTTCTGACAAATCGCTGTGACAGCTGCAGGCGCTGTGTGAAGCGTGTGCACGCGAGGGGGAGTCAGATTTCAATACAACACCCGGCACTTGCATTGTCCTCCATGTGGCGTCAGTGATGGTCGTTCTTGAATGATTCGTTCATTTTGAACAAATCTTTTGTATGACTCATGGAGTGAACCATTCAGTTGCGCATGCGCACATTTGTGCAAGTGGAGCTCGCGTGCTACCTTGGAGTGGTCTGTTTCGCTCAGAATGCGCATGTGTGGCCTTGAACCATATCGATATGAACGATATTGGATCATCCCGCATCGTGTTGGGGAGTCATATCGATATATCCCAAGAACTCGATATACCGCCCTGCACTAAAAACAAGACAACATTCTTTGTTTGTCTAAGAATTTGTAGATTTTTGGTCTAGAAGTAAGTAAGAAGAGCATAGTTGCAGAGCTTAATACCACTCTTAATACTATACTGCTAAAAAAAAATAAATAAAGGCAATAAAAAATAAAATTACATTGTGTTGTTTAAGTGTTCTGAGCAGTTTATATAAATGATGGTTATTAAAAAAGGAAAAGTACAAGCATTTACTTCTAAACACACGCTGCTAATCTCTGACCACCTCCAGAACCTAAACATGTTTGACTGATGATGAGCACATTTCCACTGAAACCACATCAGTAGAGACACCTCCAGTAAATATTTACATCTCTCCCCAGTGTTTTCTATCTATGGGGGGGCTTGACTGTAGATACACAATGCTAAAAGCAAGACCAAAGAGGAGACAGGATAATTGCAGACCCTCAAGATGAGGTAGATTCATTAAAAGGAGAGAAAGTTTTTTTTTATATTATATCATTCATTCATTCATTCATTTTCCTTCAGCGCTGAAAAAAATATTCAAAGATGATTCCTTGGATTTACTCAATTTTTCTACATTAAGTGGTTGTAAAACAATTTATTTGGGCTGAATTTAAACAAACAAATTAAGTTGAACTTAGTCCCTTATATATCAGGGGTCGCCACAGCAGAATGAACCGCCAACTATTCCAGCATACGTATTAAGTATTAAGTATATGCAACCCAGTATTGAAAAACACCCATACACACTCATTCTCACACACACACACTCTTACACTACAGCCAACTTAGTTCATCAATTCACCTATAGTGCATGTGTTGGACTGTGGAGGAAACTGGAGCACCCGGAGGAAACCCACGCCAACACGGGGAGAACATGCAAACTCCACAAAGAAACGCCAACTGACCCAGCCGGGACTCAAACGAGTGACCTTCTTGCTGTGAGGCCACAGTACTAACCACTGAGCCACCGTGCCGTTAATTGCAGTAAATATTTTTGGAAATCTTGGGGATCTGAATAAGAGTGATAACTTTTAGTTTAGAATTTTACATTGTTTTGATGCTTATCTTTTAGTTTGGAGACATGACATAATATTTAGATCAATCTGTACGATTTCAATTCATTTAAAGACATTTTAATCTTTAGAGGTAATCTGCTGTACACCATAGTATTGGTGCTGCTGTATACGCTAATTATTCTCTTAAAATATTTATGCAAATAAAGCAATAATTGGGTAACACTTCATTAGTTCATGTTATTTAATGCATTTAATAACATAAGCAAACAATGAACAATACATATTTACAGCATTTACTCATGCTTGTTAATGTTAACTAATAAAAATAAAGTTGGTCATTGTTAGTCCATGTTAGGTCACAGTTCATATCCTAATGTTAACTAGCATGAATTTAGATTTGAATAATCATATTAACTATGATTAATAAATGCTGTACAACCATTGTTCAAACATTGTTCATGTTAGTAAATACATTAACTAACATTAACTAATGAAACCTTATTGTAATGTTTTGCTTTAATTTTAACTAATAAAATCCGATTTTAATGTTTTACTTAAATTACAAAAAAGAAAGAAAGAAAAAAGAAAAAAAGAAAGAAAAACTTGAACTTTGAAATGTTACTCACATTTAGTTTATGTAAGTAAATAGCCTACATTAACTTACATTAACTAATGAAATCTCATTGTAATATATTGCATAAATTTTAACTAAATAAACCTCATGTTTTGCATAAATGTTAACTAATGAAACCTTCTTGTAATGTTGTTTAAATACTTTAAAAAGAAAGAAAAAAGAAAGACTTTAACCTTGAAAAAGCTACTCACGTTCAGTTTATGTTAATATTAAATACATTAACTAATAAAATCTTATCGTAATGTTTTGCATATATTTTAACTAAATAAACCTTATAATCTTTTGCATAAATGTTAATTAATGAAACTTTATTGTAATGTTTTGCTTAAGTACCAAAGAAAGAATAAAGAAAGAAAAACTTGAACTTTGTAAAGTTGTTCACTTTATATTAGTAAATACATTAACTAATGAAACCTTATTTTAATGTTTTGCATATATTTTAACTAAATAAACTTTATTATCTTTTGCATAAATGTTAATTAATGAAACTTTATTGTAATGTTTTGCTTGTGTTGTATTGTAATGTTTTGCTTGTTTGCTTTTGTACCAAAGAAAGAAAAACTTGAACTTTGTAAAGTTGTCCACTTTATGTTAGTAAATACATTAACTATTAAACCTTATTGTAATGTTTTGCATATATTCTAACTAAATAAACCTTATGTATGTTTTGCATGAATGTCGACTAATTAAATGTGTAATGTTTTGCTTAAATACCAAAAAAGAAAGAAATACTTAAACTTTGAAAAGCTACTCACGTTTAGTTTGTTAGTAAATAAATCAACTTACATGAAGCAATGAAACTTTAATGTAATGTTTTGCTTGAATTCCAAAGAAAGAAAGACTTGAACATTGAAAAGTTACTTACGTAAACTTTATCGAATTTCCCTTTGAAGAAGTGCAGCGTTTGCTCCAGTTCGAGCTCGTGTACCGAATCCGGTCCCGAATCCAGAATCTGGTCTCCGAATTGAGTCCCATAATCAAAGAGCTGCTCGCGGGTCAAACACTGGACCGAGACCAGCAGAGCCAGCCCAACACTGCACACAAAAACTATCATTTTTATACTGTAAAACTCCACACACACGGGCTGCTACAGTCTCCCGTCAGCGGATGAGGAGCCCCGGTCTGCAGTGACGGGGATGGGGAGGATGAGGTGAGAGAACCGGAGCTCTAGAAGGCGGAGTTCATTTACATCACTGAAAGACAAAGGCTGGGGTGGGGTGCTTTTAAATACCATACTAAAATCTCTCAATTCTTCATTTACTGTGTCTTTAGTACATTCAAAAGTATGTCAGAGTAGCCCATAATGACGTTACGTAAATAGCTTAACGTGTAGGCTGATTTTTCCGGCTTTGGTCAATAAATGTCTATATATTTAAAACAAACTTATTTCACGCTGACATTATGGAGTATTGTCTGTAAATATTTTGAGGAATATAACGGATTTGGGTTTTTTTTGTAACAGACCTGTGACGTAAAACGTGCCAAAATTTACGTTTAAGAGAAGCGTTGTGAATATTGAGTTTCTTAAATAGTTTAGTTATGGAATTACAGTCTAAACTACGTGTTTTAGGATTTACTTTACTGTTAAACTATATTTTACCACTGAATAAAATATATAAACGCAACGTACTGCAAATTTCAGTATCGTCTATCAACAAACTCAACAAGTCGATGTTGAGGAACGTTTTGACACACACAAAAAGCTTACCTTTGTTCAACCGTATGCTGGACATTTGTTCGAACATCTTAACATGTTAAATCCGTTATTTGTAAACATTTATTCTACACATAAGCAACATTCACGATATCAGATAAAGCTCAACTGTTAAAAGTGCGCGCGTTTTCATCTGACGCTACAATATGGCGCCCAACATTATCAAGAGCATGTTACCCGACGCAAGCTTATCGTCACACTGTTTATCATTCATCATTTTTATTATGAATTTAGATTTTAAAACTACATAAAAGTAAACTTAAACGTTTATTGGCCTATAAATGTACTCAGTGCTCCTGATGTTGTGTGATTTTCAGCTCCAATATTTAACGTAATCTCACTGAACATTAGTGACTTGTTACTAAACGTTATAAATAAACTTAAGTTTCCTGTCTACTCAAAAAAATACTGTGTTTAAGAGTATTATACTGAGGTATTACAACTTAATAAATGCTTCAGCATGCATTGGTGAACTGAATACTAAATACTACAGTTTTACTACAGTAGCATGAACTGTGGTGTATTGTAGTATAATATACCCTATATAGTTTTAAATCTACAATATTGGGTAATTTGTTTAGTTGTTACCATATAATCACCACAACAGATGAAGTATTTTACACGGTTCAAAAACACTATCTTTTTTTACACGTAGCCTTAAGAGCTGGCATAATAAAAGTATACTGTTATGGTTAATACTACTTATGCTGATTTTTCTGCATTTCTCCAGACGTGAAGCGCCTCTGCCTGGGGCCTCAGTGAAGATCCCGGTGGGCTTCAGGGGTCAGTGCACTTCTGAGGGAACCTACAAAGACAAGCTCATAATCCTCACTTTACAGCCTTGAGTTAAGTAACTGTTCTCAGTTATTAAGCCAGTTTATGAGCCCTTTCAACAGTCAAGACTCTTCCTTCAGCTCACGTTCAGTGCTTGATTAATCCTCATCAAACCGAGATTATTAGTTTACATTTTTACTGTTTGTTTATATTACAAATGTTATCGAAACATGTCTTATGACTATTTGATAAGACTGAGAACTGAAGCAAAAAGAAGACTTTCTAGAAAAGTTCTCTCAAAGTTAATTTAATTTCATTTTTCTTTTGCTGTTTTAGTGCCGGGTTGCAGGGCAGCAGTCTCAGGAGCAGGAGCAGATTTAACCAATATAGGCTAGGTAAGCATCCGCTTAGGGTCCAGGAAATCTGAGGGCCCCCAAATAAATACCTCAAATTATACCTATAAATGATAAATAATATTGTTTTCTATGGTATTTTTGTATGGTGAGGGTCTATAAATTTGAATTTGAATGTAATTATTGTATCTGCACAAACGTGTCCCCCACCCTCAATCATGGACTAGTCCAGTAGTCAAATAACTAAAGATTTAGTTTTAAAAACAAAATAGTTCTTTATTATTTTTAGTTGTGAATTCATTTTAAGAAAATAAATCATTTCAAAAGTTTTACAAGATGTCACAAGATGCTTTACGTGTTATTATTATTTTGCATTAAGATAAAATGTAGAAAAGTAGACCAAGCTGTGTAAGGAAAAAAAAAATAAAGGACAACAGGTGCATTCAAGTGCTTCTTTCTTTATTTCTTTCACTGAATTTAAGCAAAACATTACATCCTGAGGTGTTCCCAGGCCAGCCAAGAAACATAGTCCCTCCAGCGTGTCCTGGGTCCTCCCCGAGGCCTCCTCCCAGTGGGACATGCCTGGAACCTCCTTAGGTAGGCGTCCAGGAGGCATCTGTAACAGATGCCCGAGCCACCTCAGCTGACTTCTCTCGATGTGGAGAAGCAGCGGCTCTACTCTGAGCTCCTCCCGGGTGACAGAGCTCCTCAACCTATCTATAAGGGTGCGCCCTGCCACCCTGTGATGGAAACGAATTTCGGCCGCTTGTATCCGAGATCTTGTCCTTTCGGTCATGACCCAAAGCGAACGTAGATTGCCCGGTAAATCAAGAGCTTTGCCTTTTAGCTCAGCTCCTTCTTTACCAGAACGGACCAATACAAATACTGCATTACTGCTCCCGCTGGACTGTATTATTACATATGGAAATACAAGTTATATTTTTATGTTTTAAAATTAAAAATAATATTTAAATTTAATTAATCCTTAATTAAATAATTAATAAAAAAGTTAAGTACACACAGTAAACACTGATTAATTATGATAATAAAAAAATAGTACTCTATGTTTCTCAAAACTTTAGAACTAATACATTGTTCATACACCATTCACTTCTGCAACGTTTTTCAGAAACCTCCATCCAACGTATTTTAAATGCTACAACATTTTTCCAGGACGCTCAGAGAACATCACAAAAGTAACAATGTTTGCAAAATGATACAACATAACGTGCACACAGTCAAGAACATTTTAAAAATGAAACATTTACAAATAACGCTTTCACAACTTAATAACAACGTTAGCTGAATGTTCTCTGAGCATTTTTTGTTATGTGTAGCTGTAATTATGTTTCACAGCTACACATCTGCAGTCAAATGAGAGGCGAGTGGAGGAATGTGCTGTTCTACACTTTACTCTGCATAACTAGTATTCAGGGAAATACTTCAATAACTGCTCACACGCTGCATTCCACAGTTACTGATCTGTTCTCAGGTCAGTGATGCAGATTTACACTCACAAATCATCACCACAGCTGATCTCAGGTCAGTTCTCAGATTGTTTTCACACACCCTGTTTTTTGGTGTTTTCTCATCGCCCTCTGCTGGTGACATGTGGCGTTACAAGACATATGGTGATACAATTACATTACATAAGCATGCAGCATCATTTCAGGAGAGAGACCAAATGTAAAGAATCGGCAACATTTCATCTCAAGACAAAAAACATATTTAAATATTCAATTATACTTTGCATAAAGGCCATAAAAAAACTTTTATGACCATATAATTTTCATTTTATATTTCTTTGTATATATATATATATATATATATATATATATATATATATATATATATAAATATACACACACACACACACTCACCGGCCATTTATTTATTAAGTACACCTGTCTAACTGCTCGTTAACGCAAATTCCTAATCAGCCAATCACATGGCAGCAGCTCAATGCATTTAGGCATGTAGACATGGTCAAGACAATCTGCTGCAGGTCAAAGCGAGCATCAGAATGGGGAAGAAAGGGGATTTAAGAGACTTTGAACGTGGCATGGTTGTTGATTCCAGACGGGCTGGTCTGAGTATTTCAGAAACTGCTGATCTACTGAGATTTTCACGCACAACCATCTCTAGGGTTTACAGAGAATGGTCCGACAAAGAGGAAATATCCAGTGAGCGGCAGTTCTGTGGGCGCAAACGCCTTGTTTGTCACGTCCAACCTTGAGGCGGATGGGCTACAGCAGCAGAAGACCACACCGGGTGCCGCTCCTGTCAGCTAAGAACAGGAAACTGAGGCTACAATTCACACAGGCTCACCAAAACTGGACAATAGAAGATTGGAGAAACGTTGCCTGGTCTGATGAGTCTCCATTTCTGCTGACACATTCGGATGCTCGGCTCAGAATTTTGTACCTAGAGTGTGTATATGTTTATATATTAGTTTTGTTTTGTTAATATTACACTTAAAGTATTTGTACTGTACTGCTTTTTTGTTTGTGTCCCATTTTAGACCTCTTCTTTGTCTATTTTGGCTATAAAAATAAATTGATCAATGAAAAAGTGTTAAATAAAATAAATAATTTGCCTAATTGCTGTCCTAAAATTAAAACGAACACATCTTAACTCATACATTTAAATAAAGGGTTAAGTATATTAATTAAATAATATTAACACAATATTCATTATACATTGTGAAGAATGATTAATAGTTTTTTTTAATTAAGATTAGCAATTACACCCTGTACTATAACTCTAAGCTCTATAATTATTAAAAAAGAACATAATAAACTGTACAGTTAACAATCAACACTTTAGGATTAAACAGTAATCATTAATAATAATAATCAGTATATTTACAGCCAATCAGCTCCTCTAGATGCGGGTCACATGTTTCTCTCTCTCTCTCTCTCTCTCCTCACTACTCTCCGCCAATCATCTCATCTGCACGTGGGTCACATGTTTCTCTCTCTCGCTCTCTTTGTGTCTGTGTCTGTGTGTCTCTATCTCCTCCCTGCTTTCAGCCAATCATCTCCTCTGGCTGTGGTCACCTGCTCTCTCCATCACCTCTCTCTCTCTCTCTCTCTCTCTCTCTCTCTCTCTCAGTGAGTGGTGCTGATGCGAGCAGCAGTGATGGAGTCTCCTCCGTCTAACTCTTCTCCTCCACCTCCTCCATCATCATCCCTCACTCCTGCCGTTCCTCCATCAGTGAAACTGGGTCTGACAGCACTCTACACGCTCTTCTACTGTGTGCTGTTCATCTTCGTGTACGCTCAGCTGTGGCTGGTGCTGCGCTACAGACACAAGCGCTTCAGCTACCAGACGGCGTTCTTGTTCCTGTGCCTGCTGTGGGCGGCCCTGCGCGCGCTGCTCTTCTCCTTCTACTTCAGAGACTGCGGGACGGCCAACACACTGCGGCCCTTCTGCTTCTGGCTGCTCTACTGCTTCCCTGTGTGTCTGCAGTTCTTCACACTCAGCCTCATGAACCTCTACTGCGCTCAGGTCAGTTCATATATACATACATATATACTGCGCTCAGGTCAGTTCATATATACATACATATATACTGCGCTCAGGTCAGTTCATATATACATACATATATACTGCGCTCAGGTCAGTTCATATATACATACATATATACTGCGCTCAGGTCAGTTCATATATACATACATATATACTGCGCTCTGGTCAGTTCATATATACATACATATATACTGCGCTCGGGTCAGTTCATATATACATACATATATACTGCGCTCGGGTCAGTTCATATATACATACATATATACTGCGCTCGGGTCAGTTCATATATACATACATATATACTGCGCTCAGGTCAGTTCATATATACATACATATATACTGCGCTCTGGTCAGTTCATATATACATACATATATACTGCGCTTAGGTCAGTTCATATATACATACATATATACTGCGCTCGGGTCAGTTCATATATACATACATATATACTGCGCTCGGGTCAGTTCATATATACATACATATATACTGCGCTCGGGTCAGTTCATATATACATACATATATACTGCGCTCAGGTCAGTTCATATATACATACATATATACTGCGCTTAGGTCAGTTCATATATACATACATATATACTGCGCTCGGGTCAGTTCATATATACATACATATATACTGCGCTCGGGTCAGTTCATATATACATACATATATACTGCGCTCTGGTCAGTTCATATATAAAATACATATATACTGCGCTCAGGTCAGTTCATATATACATACTGCGCTCAGGTCAGTTCATATATACATACATATATACTGCGCTTAGGTCAGTTCATATATACATACATATATACTGCGCTCAGGTCAGTTCATATGTACATACATATATACTGCGCTCAGGTCAGTTCATATATACATACATATATACTGCGCTCAGGTCAGTTCATATATACATACATATATACTGCGCTCAGGTCAGTTCATATGTACATACATATATACTGCGCTCAGGTCAGTTCATATGTACATACATATATACTGCGCTCAGGTCAGTTCATATATACATACATATATACTGCGCTCAGGTCAGTTCATATATACATACATATATACTGCGCTCAGGTCAGTTCATATATACATACATATATATATACTGCGCTCTGGTCAGTTCATATATACATACATATATACTGCGCTCAGGTCAGTTCATACATACATACATATATATATATACTGCGCTCAGGTCAGTTCATATATACATACATATATACTGCGCTCGGGTCAGTTCATATATACATACATATATACTGCGCTCAGGTCAGTTCATATGTACATACATATATACTGCGCTCAGGTCAGTTCATATATACATACATATATACTGCGCTCAGGTCAGTTCATATGTACATACATATATACTGCGCTCAGGTCAGTTCATATATACATACATATATACTGCGCTCAGGTCAGTTCATATATACATACATATATATACTGCGCTCTGGTCAGTTCATATATACATACATATATATATACATACATATATATATACTGCGCTCAGGTCAGTTCATATATACATACATATATACTGCGCTCGGGTCAGTTCATATATACATACATATATACTGCGCTCAGGTCAGTTCATATGTACATACATATATACTGCGCTCAGGTCAGTTCATATATACTACATACATATATACCGCGCTCAGGTCAGTTCATATTTACATACATATATACTGCACTCAGGTCAGTTCATACATACATACATATATATATACTGCGCTCTGGTCAGTTCATATATACATACATATATACTGCGCTCAGGTCAGTTCATATATACATACATATATACTGCGCTCAGGTCAGTTCATATATACATACATATATACCGCGCTCAGGTCAGTTCATATATACATACATATATACTGCACGCAGGTCAGTTCATACATACATACATATATATATACTGCGCTCAGGTCAGTTCATATATACATACATATATACTGCGCTCAGGTCAGTTCATACATACATACATGTATATATACTGCGCTCAGGTCAGTTTATATGTACATACATATATACTGCGCTCAGGTCAGTTCATATGTACATACATATATATATACTGCGCTCAGGTCAGTTCATATGTACATACATATATATATACTGCGCTCAGGTCAGTTTATATGTACATACATATATACTGCGCTCAGGTCAGTTCATATGTACATACATATATATATACTGCGCTCAGGTCAGTTCATATGTACATACATATATACTGCGCTCAGGTCAGTTCATATGTACATACATATATACTGCGCTCAGGTCAGTTCATATATACATACATATATATATACTGCGCTCAGGTCAGTTCATATGTACATACATATATACTGCGCTCTGGTCAGTTCATATATACATACATATATACTGCGCTTAGGTCAGTTCATAAATACTGCGCTTAGGTCAGTTCATATATACACATACATATATACTGCGCTTAGGTCAGTTCATATATACTGCGCTCGGGTCAGTTCATATATACATACATATATACTGCGCTCGGGTCAGTTCATATATACATACATATATACTGCGCTCAGGTCAGTTCATATATACATACATATATACTGCGCTCAGGTCAGTTCATATATACATACATATATACTGCGCTTAGGTCAGTTCATAAATACTGCGCTTAGGTCAGTTCATATATACACATACATATATACTGCGCTTAGGTCAGTTCATATATACTGCGCTCGGGTCAGTTCATATATACATACATATATACTGCGCTCGGGTCAGTTCATATATACATACATATATACTGCGCTCAGGTCAGTTCATATATACATACATATATACTGCGCTCAGGTCAGTTCATATATACATACATATATACTGCGCTCAGGTCAGTTCATATATACATACATATATACTGCGCTCAGGTCAGTTCATATATACATACATATATACTGCGCTCAGGTCAGTTCATATATACATACATATATACTGCGCTTAGGTCAGTTCATAAATACTGCGCTTAGGTCAGTTCATATATACACATACATATATACTGCGCTTAGGTCAGTTCATATATACTGCGCTCGGGTCAGTTCATATATACATACATATATACTGCGCTCGGGTCAGTTCATATATACATACATATATACTGCGCTCGGGTCAGTTCATATATATATACATATATACTGTCAATTCTTACATACATACATATATACTGCGCTCAGGTCAGTTCATATATACATACATATATTCTGCGCTCAGGTCAGTTTATATATACATATATAATGCACTGAGGTCAGTTCATATATACATACATACTGCGCTCAGGTCAGTTCATATATACATACATATATTCTGCGCTCAGGTCAGTTTATATATACATATATAATGCACTGAGGTCAGTTCATATATACATACATACTGCGCTCAGGTCAGTTCATATATACATGCATATATTCTGCGCTCAGGTCAGTTTATATATACATATATAATGCACTGAGGTCAGTTCATATATACATACATACTGCGCTCAGGTCAGTTCATATATACATGCATACATACTGCGCTCAGATCAGTTTATATAAACACATATTGCACTCATGTCAGTTTATCTCTATATACAGTACATATAAGCTGCACTCAGGTCAGTTTCTCTCTCTCTTTCTATACATATAAACATACCGTTACACCCCTAATATATATATATATATATATATATATATATATATATATATATATATATATATACACACATATATATAAACTCCACTGCTCTGGAACTGACAGTAATGAGCGCTGCTGTGGCCTGAAGTTGAAACTGTTTTATCTCCACAAGGCATCTAAAAAAACACAGTACTGCAAAAGACACGACTGTATAATGGTCAGCCACGTCCGTCAAACAACGGAAATATAAGATACTGTCCCATCTTGTGCGCACATCCGTCAGTCTGTAAGTGACTCCTTTCTATTATTCCTGTTATGTACCCATGTCGAACCGTGACCCAAAGAACGAGGTACATATGTAATCAAATTAATAATTACCTTAAACAGAGACAAACCAAAAATAAATAATGAGAACTAAAATAAACTACATCAATTAACCAATTAAAAACAATCAACAAAATACAAATAGAGAATACATCAAAATGAGGCACTGCCAATTAAACGGTCAGCAGCAGAAGAGATTCCCTGTCAGTCAGCCTTTATTTCTGTTTAAACAGGACAGACTTCATCTTACACTCATATGTATGACAGAGCTTGGTGTTATTACACCAACAGACAGAAGCAGTCATGAAGATTATTTCCCGGCAGGTTTGAGCAGCATAGAGTAGTGTATGGATGCTGCACGTGTCTCTGCATGTGTGTGTGTGACCTACATCAGTGTGAATCTGCGTCATTATTGATGACGACTGTGGAAATGACGGAGCAGCAGACATTCAAACACACTCACTCTGATCCCAGAACAGCAGATGCTCATTCATTAAACAGCAGAAAACACTGGAAACACGTCAGACTGGCAGCTGATGACCAATAATGATGAAGATTGATTTAATTAGCTTCTTCTGACAGGTTTATTCATGGCCAAGTTTAAAGTGCCCGTGTCTATTTCTCAAACAAGAGTAATTAAACTGCCGTTAGGCAACCTTTCTGATTTAACTTTCTTTCTGAATTATTCAGATTTTTTCCTAATTTTATTTCTGATTAACGTTACATCAGTGCTTTCATTATACAGCTGAACATATTATTTAAATAAAAGGTTTTTAATTAGTGGTGTGTGTTATTGGTCAGTATATTTCTGTTAACGATGAATTATGATTGTGTTGGTCAGGTTTTCTTCAAGGCCAAGTCCAAGTTTTCTCCTCATCTGCTGAGATACAAGTGAGTACCAGAGGTGTGTGTGTATGTGTGTGTGTGTGTGTGTGTGTGTGTGTGTGTGTACACTATCTGACAAATGTCTTGTGGCCTATTTAAGTTTTAGGAACAACATATAATATCTTGATTTCTAGTTGATCATTTAGTATCAGAAGTGTCTTTTATGAAAGGTAAAGACCTCTAGATGACGCTTATTTGAGCACAATAAAATCTGATCATGTCTTGATTTTGAATGATTTGATTAGGACAGTAAGGTCTGACTCTGCTTAGACTAAAGTCTCCTCACTGAACCTTCAATAATGTCCAGTATAGAATATGTGCTCATGCTGCAGTGGAAACAGAATGAATATTGTGTCTGACTCCATCATGAGCTTGGAGGACTGCATCCATACATCTCTGACATGACTCAAATCACTGATTAATAAAGTCATCTGGAATGGCAAAGAAAGCCTTCTTGCAGGACTCCCAGAGTTCATCAAGAGTCTTTGTGTTCATCTTCAATACCTCCTCCTCCATCTTACCCCAGACGTGCTCAATAATGTTCATGTCTGGTGACTGGGCTGGCCAATCCTGGAGCACCTTGACCTTCTTTGCTTTCAGGAGCTTTGATGTGGAGGCTGAAGTATGAGAAGGAGCGCTATCCTGCTGGAGAATTCACCCTCTCCTGTGGTTTGTAATGTAATGGGCAGCACAAATGTCTTGATACCTCAGGCTGTTAATGTTGCAGATCTCTCGCACGCCCCCATTCTGAATGGAACTCCAAACCATGATTTCTCCTTCACCAAACTTGACTGATTTCTGTGAGAATCTTGAGTCCATGTGGGTTCCTGTAGGTCTTCTGCAGTATTAGTGATGATTGAGATGCAGATAAACAGATGATCCATCAGAAAACTCCATCTTCTGCCACTTTTACAGATGATCAACTAGAAGTCAAGTTATTATTTCTTGCTCTTACAACTGGGGTCGACGACAAGACTTTTGTCAGGTAGTGTATACGAGTGTGTGTTTATGAATTAATGTGTGTTGACCTGTACTCTCTCTGTCTGCAGGGCTCCTCTATATGTGCTGTTCTTCGCGGTCAGTCTGCTGTTTCTGCTGGTGAATCTCAGCTGTGCGCTGCTGGTAAAGATGACTGACACGCCAGTAAAGAGTGTGGTTCTGGTTCGCGTCGCCATCAACGATTCGCTGTTCGTTGTCTGCGCCGTTTCTCTCGCTGTCTGCCTTTACAAAGTGGCCAAGATGTCCATCGCCAGCATCTACCTGGAGTCCAAGGTGAAGACAAACATGTTTACAAGGTTTCTTTTCTCTTTGTCATGATGACAGTAAATAATATTAGCCTAGATATTCTTCAAGACACTAGTATTCAGCATAAAGTGACATTTAAAGGCTTAACTAGGGTGATTAGGGTAAAGTTAGGGTAATTAGGCAAGTCATTGTATAACAGTGGTTTGTTCTGGAGACAATCCAAAACTAATATTGCTGAAGGGGCTAATAAAATTGACCTTAAAATGGGTTTAAAACAATTAAAAACTGCTTTTATTCTAGCCAAAATAAAACAAATAAGACTTATAAAAACTAAATAAAACACTTACTTAAATTGTGTGTGTGTTCCTCAGGGCACGTCTGTATGTCAGGTGACTGTGATCGGGCTGCTGGTGATCCTCCTGTACTCCTCGAGGGCCTGCTATAATCTGGTGGTCTTGTCCCTCACAGACGTCCAGAGCATAAACTCCTTCGACTACGACTGGTACAACGTGTCGGATCAGGTGAAGATCTGAAGCACTCCTTCTGAAACACACACTAATAAACACTACAACTGATGGCAGTTATATAATCAGTGTGTGCTTGATGCTTCTGTCAGTCTATGTCTCTCCTGTCGCTGTTCATCTAAAACTCCACATCTATAATCCTCTTAGTCTATGCTGACATTATCTTCAGCTCAAACACTCTAGTGGCTAATGGACAGACGGCTGCTTCTCACTCAGGGCTGCTGTTTATGCTAATGAGGGACACAAGTAGGCGGGGCTTTCCCCTTCTGATGACACGTACAAAGGGAGAACGTCAATCAAAGTGTTTCACTCATCAAGTCTGATTATAACAAACACAATTAATTCATGTTTAGCGTTAGAGGCTGGAGATATTCACACACTGCTGACACACAACTGTGTTTAAACCCCACATTAAAGTGATTTCGAAGGAACAGAGAAACCCAAATTGCCTTGATCTCTGGACATTTAACACTGCTTCCTGTCGCATTATTTTTAAAAGTGTGTGTGTGTTGTGCAGGCGGATCTGCGCTCCAGTCTGGGAGACGCAGGTTACGTGGTGTTCGGGGTGATTCTGTTCATCTGGGAGCTGCTGCCCACATCACTGGTGGTGTTTTTCTTCCGCGTCCGCAAACCTGCGCAGGACCGGGTGAGTCAAACACACACTCACAAACACTTAAGCAGCATCCCAGATGGCACACTATACACTATGCCATACCTGTCAACATTGGGATGTGAAAATAAGGCATATGCCCACCATAATAAGTCATACCCCCCCCCCCCCCCCCCCCCCCCAAAAAAAAAGAATCCCCAAATGACTAAATATGTTCATCTGGAACTGTTATATAGTAAATAAACAGTTAAAAGGTCAGTAATATGTTTTATTATTATTATTTACAAAAGAAAAAATAATAGTATATAGTATTAGCACTTAATAGCTCTTATAATGAAATAGATTCAAGCTATCAAATCTCATTAGCCCTTTCTTCACTGTATAACTTACATTTATTTGGATTTTTCGTTTGATTACATTAAATAACAGAGGTGTCACTTTAAAAATGCACACATCTAACATTATGATGAAAGCATTCGACTGCTTTCCTAACTTTTTATGCTCATTTAGGACAAAATTGGTTGTGTTTGAAAGAAAACCACCAAGATGAACATCTTTAGATGTTATTATTATTAATTATGTGTATATGTCTGTTTAAACACGCACCCAAAACCCAGACTTTCACTCCGCTTCAAATCGCGTGTTCAGAATCGTCTGTTTATCACTATGGAGCATGTCAGCTGACAGTCACGCACTGCTACATGACTGTTTTGAGGATTGCATAGGAGGGGCGACGACAGGGGCGAGAGGTCCTGGGTTCAAATCCCGGACGAGCCCCCATTTGTTACGAAATCTAACCTTGCTCGGCTCCACACAGCAAGCCAAACCCGTAACAATAAATAGTATTAAATTAAAATAATTAGAACTCCTCTAAATTATTGAGGAGCACAGAGTCTCATCTCCCGTTCAAAAGGAAAAACAACAACAAAGACGAATGACCAAGGAAATAATGTAAAGTCTAATTTATTTGACGTTAAACTTCAAAAAGGAGACAATAAAAAGCTTATGGAGGTAAATGACAAAATAACAAACAAAACTCAACAGCTAAGTTTTTAACCCTCTTACTTGCACATGAAATAAAAAACAAATAAACAACATTCACTTACCTCCCTACTAACCACAAAACATGAGGAATATGTAATAAAACAAACAGGCACCCTCCTCCTCAGCACATGTGTCTCCGTATAGATCTCAAAGTCAACACTCAGCGTTCAACTTGCAACAATTTAGCCGAGTAAATGCAACACAGTTTCTACTTCTCAACACAAACAACACAAGCCGGGAGAGAGGAGACTCTCCGAACGACATTCCAGTCCAGTTTAAATGGTCTTCACAAACAAGCCGGCGTCCACGTGCTGGCACCTGATTCACCGCACCTGTGCGGTATGATGAAACCTATTCGGGAGACAGAGGCGGAGAGAAAAGAACCACAAGCAATGCGCACACACACAAACAAAAACTCACTACTTAGGATATTTATATTATTATTTTTATATCATTAATTATTTAAAGAAAATATGTAACACCTGTAATGAGAAGGAAAGGGAGTCCCGCCATTTTTATATTAAATTAAAAGTGTTTTCATGCCTAAATAAAACGAAAGCACAGAACTGATTCACATTGAAGAGAAAGGGGCAGCCCCTGGTGGTTCAGCAGTATGGGTTGCTCATAGGGAGTATCGGCTTAATGTTTATTGCCAGCCTTTAGAGCAGGGGTCTCAAACTAAAATTGGTGGGGTCCATTTCAGAGAGGCGCCTCGTGATGGTGAACGCGGTTATACTCATGGCAGGTATTATTTGGTAGTTTCGTCATTTATTTCACTAATTTGACGCTCGTTTCATTTTTCAATAGATCGTCTCTACACCCCCCGCCCCGCACACTCTTCAGACCATGATCGCACACTACGCACGATCTGGGCGTGGGTGGGGCCGGATGGTGACGATGGGATGGGTGGGGGGTTTGGTTAAGGCGATCACGAACTGTATGTAGTGTCGTCCCAAATGGAACACTAATGTTTTTTATACTAATTGGAATTGAATTAGTGAAACGAATTAGTGAAACTAACAATAATACCTGCTATGACTATAACCGCATTCACCATCAGGAGGCGCTATAATCACTCTCAAAGGAGAATTCTGCTTTCACAATCCAAAATAAATAAAGTAATTCATCATCAGTGGCCGAAAGCTCCGCCCCTTCTGCAGCTGTTCATGCTGTCCAGCAGTCCACACTTCTGTTTACCGGTTGAATAAGTACATCATCCGGGTTAGTAAAGTGCACTTATTATTTTATGTTATAGAGTTTTCAGTGTGAACGCACTACTTACACTATTTATATTACAAAATGGTGTAGAATAGTGCATACATATGCGATTTGGGATGCACCTACTATCTATCACACACAGGCTGTTTTTTGTGATTTATGAGGACTCTCTATAGGCATAATGTATTTTAAACCGTAAAATAAGCGCCACTCCGACCCTTTACCCTAACTCACAGCAAACCTGTAGCAACATTACAATGTGAAAAAACCATTAAACCCAGTTTCACATTACAAGGACACAATGCATGTCCTCATAAACCACCTCAACATTGTAATAACTCAGTCATACCCGTGACGTTGTCCTCATGAACCACATAAACACACCTCATTGTTTATAAAGATATGGATAAACCTGGGCGGCACAGTCGCTCAGTGGTTAGCACTGTGGCCTCACAGCAAGAAAGGTTGGTTCGAGCCCCAGCTGGGTCAGTTGGTGTTTCTGTGTAGAGTTTGTATGTTCTCCTTGCATGTGTTGGCCTGGGTTTTCTCCAGGGTGCTCCGGGTTCCCTCACAGTCCAAACACACACAGAAAAGCCATCTGGGTACAATTACTTAGTTTAGATAGTATCTGGTCCCTCTCTAAATTGAGTTAAAGTTACTCAAGTTAATGAGACAATGAAAGGATGAAGCTGCGGTCACACTTGAGTTTGAGCTTGTGAAATTCTGTTGAACGGTGCTGCAAAAGAAGCGGGATTAAACAAGACCATTAGACATTTAAAAAAGCGAGCGATTGCTCCATATTTCAAATTTCTGTTCAGAGAGGTCATGTTTTGATCATCGATTGCTCTCACGCAGTCATGTGATGTGATTTCACAGGTCAGAGTTCACCAAGCTTGAACTTTGCAGTGCAGCGAACTGCGAAACGTGTCGCACGAGCTTGTGTTTCCAGTCTGATGCATTTGCGTGCCTATGAATGGAAGTCCCTGGGGAGAAAAGTCCAGTGATGGATGAAATCAACTGAAAATTAAAATACATTAAATCTCTCAAAATCTCAGCAGAGCATCAAGCAACTCCACCAACAGCAGCTTTACCCATTACCAACCTGTTTACCCTTATTTAAAGAGGGACCAAATACTCTCTGAACTGAGTAAACTTTACTATAGGGGAATTGATTAATAAATTGGCCGTAGTGTACGAGTGTGTTTCCCAGTACTGGGTTGCAACTGAGAGGGCATCCACTGTGTAAAACATATACTGGATTAGTTGGCGGTTCATTCCGCTGCGGCGACCCCTGATGATTAAGGGACTAAAATGAATGAATGGATAAACCTGATGTGTCTTGTAATGCTGATTGTCTTCTCCTCCTAGAGCGGTTCTGCCATTCCCAGCCATGTTTTCTCCAATCGGCCGTATTTCTTCGATAACCCCAGACGCTACGACAGCGATGATGATTTAGCCTGGCCTTCACATCCCGTCACCACCTCAACCAGGTACAGCCAGTGCTGATAACCAGACTACACACAAACACACTCACAACTAACATGAGGCTACACTGTCAGACATATCTGTAAATGAGCAGTGTGATCCATGTTTTTATTTTCTATCTTGTTTATTTCTGCTTCTGAACTGCATTATGGGATTTTGATCTTACTTCCAACTACTTTTAACATTAAAAAGATTAAAAAAGTGACTTTTCAGAGCAGGTGTAATAGTGTGCAGTGCTATATTGTCTGTGTTAGTGTTGTATATTACACTACAAACACCTTATATACATAATATATAATAAAATATTATATATATAATAAAAAACCCTGAACTGTACTTTCTGTTTGTGTGTGTGTGTGTGTGTGTGTGTGTGTGTGTGTGTGTGTGTGTGTGTGTGTGTGTGTGTGTAGTTTATCGACGGACTGCTCAGACTGGGGGAGCCGCAGCAGCAGTTTTCTGGTTCATCTTGGAGGAGACGACCAGCGCTCGACTGTGGTGACGGCAGGACTAAACCGCTAGCACTTGCGCAGCTACAGCGCTAACACATCCACACATTACTGAGAGTCGCCATGGCAACAGCTGATGACGACAATCAGAGTAACAAGATCAGAATCAGCCTGTGTTCAGAATGCACGACTAACACACTGCACACTATTAATAACACACACACACACACTGTGTAATATTAATAACACACGCAAACACACTGTATACTATAAATAACTCCCTCTCACACACCCACTGTGTACTATTAATAACTCAAACGCACAGCTTCTATTAATAACTCACACAACACACTGCATACTACAGCGTCACATACTGACATCACTGCACACTTCATACAGTACACACACTACAGACTAATACACACACTGTGGACTGTTTAGC
The DNA here is from genome assembly GCF_903798145.1 of Danio aesculapii. Taxonomy (NCBI): domain Eukaryota; kingdom Metazoa; phylum Chordata; class Actinopteri; order Cypriniformes; family Danionidae; genus Danio; species Danio aesculapii. Next base: position 45,544,215 of record NC_079445.1, on the reverse strand, counting down.
TCTCACTTTACTAAACACAAAGCATAAATCTCAGAGCAAAACTGAACCTGTTCAGTACTGAATCATTCACAGTCAGTGATTAATTCATAAAGACCCCTTCTTTGATTCTAAACAAATCTGCTGGAAATGATTCCTCCTGCTTTGAAGGAATCATTTAAATGAATGACTCAATTCAGTGATTGATTCATAAAGACCCCTGCTTTGATTCCAAACGAATCTGCTGATTTGAAGGAATCATTTGAATGAATGACTCAGTGAATCACTCTTTAATTATCCATGACAGACTAAAACCTTTTTTATAAGGTGAAATTCTTATGGATCAGATTAATTCTAAACGAATCAATTTATTTGAATGAATAACTCAGTGAATCACTCTTTTTTTATCCATGATAGACTAAAACCTTTATACAACTGACATTTCTAATGGATCAGATTATTTATGAATCTCAGAGCAAACCGGAGCCTGTTCATTACTGAATTAATCATACAGTCAGTGTTTCAGTGATTGATTCATAAAGACCTCTGCTTTGATTCCAAACGAATCTGCTGATTTGAAGGAATCATTTGAAGGAACGGCTCAGTGAATCACTCTTTATTTATCCATGACAGACTGAAATCTTGTTTATATACTGACTATTTTTTAAGAACCAGAACATTCATGAATTTCAGAGCAATACTAAATGAATCATTCCGTCAGTAATTCAGTAAATGATTCATAAAGACTCCTGCTTTGTTTCTAAATGAATCAGCTGCTTTGAATGGATCATTTGATTGGATGACTCATTAAGAAACAGACTATTTATTAATCCACAACAGACTGAAACCTTATTTATGGATCAGGACATTTATGAATCTTAAAAGCAAAACTGAACCTGTTCATTACTAAATAAATCATTCAGTCAGTGATTGATTCATAAAGACCCCTGCTTTGTTTCTAAATGAATCATTTGATTGGAAGACTCATTAAGAAACAGACTATTTATTAATCCACGACAGACTGAAACCTTATTTATATACTGACTTTTTTAAGCAGAACATTCTTGAATTTCAGAGCAAAACTGAACCTGTTCATTAATGAATGAATCATTCCCAGTGATTAATTCAGTAAATGATTCATAGAGACCCTTGCTTTGTTTCTAAATTAATGAGCTAATTTGAAGGAATCATTTAAATGAATAACTCATTAAGAAACAGACTATTTATTTATCCAGACAGACTGAAACCTTTTTTTATGTACTTCCTTTCTTATGGATTAGAACATTTATGAATCTCAGAGCAAAACTGAACCTGTTCTTTACTGAATGAATCATTCTCAGTCAGCGATTCAATGACCAATTCATAAAGACCCCTGCTTTGACTCTAAATGAATCAACTGATTTGAATGAATCATTCGATTGGATGACTCAGTGAATCACTCATTAAGAAACTGACTATTTCTCCATGACAGACTGAAACCTTATATATGGAGCAGAACATTTATGAATCTCACAGCACAACTGAACCTGTTCATTACTGAAATAATCATTCAGTCAGTGATTCAGTGATTATTTCATAAGATCTATGCTTTGATTGTAAACGAGTCTGCTGATTTGAAGGAATCATTTGAATGAATGACTCAGTGAATCAATCTTTATTTATCCAGACAGACTGAAACCCTTTTTATACAGTGCAATTCTTATGGAGCAGAACATCTCAGAATAAAACTGAACCTGTTCATTACTAAATGAATCATTGACAGTCAGTGATTCAGAGACTGATTCATTAGGACCCCTGCTTTAATTCTAAACACATCAGTTTATTTAAATGGATGACTCAGTGAATCACTCTTTATGTATCCCTTACAGACTGAAATCTTGTTTATATAACGCCTTTTTAAGAAGCAGAACATTTATAAACTTTACAGAAAACTGAACCTGTTCATTACTGAACGAATCATTCCCAGTCAGTGATTCATTGACTCATAAAGAGTCCTGCTTTGTTTCTAAATAAATCAAGTGATTTGAAGGAATCATTTAAATGAATGACTCTTTAAGAAACAGACTATTTCTTAAATTCACAACAGACTGAAACCTTTTTATGTACTGCATTTCTTATGGATCAGAACATTTATGAATCTCAGAGCAAAACTGAACCTGTTCATTGCTGAATGAATCATCCTACTTTAATTCAAAATGAATCAGCTAATTTGAATGGATCATTCGATTGGATGACTCAGTGAATCACCCATTAAGAAAATGACTGTTTATTAACAGACTGAAACCTTATCTATGGATCAGAACATTTATGAATCACAAAGAAAAACTGAACCTGTTTATTACTGAATGAATCATTCACAGTCAGTGATTCGGTGATTATTTCATAAAGATCCATGCGTTGATTGTAAACGAATCTGCTGATTTGAAGGAATCATTTGAATGAATGACTCAGTGAATCAATCTTTAATTATTATCCAGACAGACTGAAACCCTTTTTATACAGTGCAATTCTTATGGATAAGAACATTTATGAATCTCAGAGCAAAACTGAACCTGTTCATTACTGAATGAATCACTCTCAGTAAGCGATTCAATGACCAATTTATAAAGACCCCTGCTTTGATTCTAAATGAATCAACTGATTTGAATGGATCATTCGATTGGATGACTCAGTGAATCACCCATTAAGAAAATGACTATTTCTCCATGACAGACTGAAACCTTATTTATGGATCAGAACATTTATGAATCACAAAGAAAAACTGAACCTGTTTATTACTGAATGAATCATTCACAGTCAGTGATTCAGTGATTATTTCATAAAGATCCATGCGTTGATTGTAAAAGAATCTGCTGATTTGAAGGAATCATTTGAATGAATGACTCAGTGAATCAATCTTTAATTATTATCCAGACAGACTGAAACCCTTTTTATACAGTGCAATTCTTATGGAGCAGAACATTTATGAATCTCAGAGCAAAACTGAACCTGTTCATTACTGAATGAATCACTCTCAGTCAGCGATTCAATGACCAATTCATAAAGACCCCTGCTTTGACTCTAAATGAATCAACTGATTTGAATGAATCATTCGATTGGATGACTCAGTGAATCACTCATTAAGAAACTGACTATTTCTCCATGACAGACTGAAACCTTACATATGGAGCAGAACATTTATGAATCTCACAGCACAACTGAACCTGTTCATTACTGAATGAATCATTCCCAGTCAGTGATTCAGTGATTATTTCATAAAGATCCATGCTTTGATTGTAAATGAATCAACAGATCTATCAATCCATGACAGACTGAAACTACAGTATGCTTATGTTAGTGTGCATTCTGAACCCAGATCAGTGCTGTAAATCTGTGTACATTCACTCACACACACACATTGTGACTCCAGTACAGTAGTTTTGATCAGAATGATGAACTAACATGTGTAAGGCATGATGACTTTGTGTTTATCTGTTGAAAACGGCATCATCGCTTCACTTAAAGCACACTTTAATACTTACGATATAATTATGTATATAAATATATATTTCACTGAAACGTGATTCTCATTTGTTGATTTGTAATGAGGATGTT